>NW_009649172.1:147347-181082 GCF_000708025.1 Charadrius vociferus | reverse complement strand
TTGGGGCTGCAACCAGCCTGTAAACCAGACAGCTTTTGCTCACTTGAGGGGACAGAGTGTATTCTCAGCAAGTTTGCTTATGATACCAAACTGGGAGGGGTGGCTGACTCTCCAGAGGGCCATGCTGCCGTCCAGCGTGACCTGGACAGGCTAGAGAGCTGGGCAGAGAGGAACCCATGAGGTTCAACATAAGCAAGTGCAGTGTCCTGCACCTGGGGAGGAAGAATGTCAGGCACTAGTGTAGGTTAGGGGTGGACCTGCTGGGAAGTAGTTCTGAGGAGAAGGATCTGGAGGTCCTGGTAGATAGTAAATTGTCCATGACCCAGCAATGTGCCCTTGTCGCCAAAAAGGCCAATGGAATCCTGGGCTGCATAGGGAAGAGTGTGACCAGTAGGTCGAGGGAGGTCATTCTCCCCCTCTACTCAGCACTGGTGAGGCCACAACTGGAATACTGTGTCCAGTTTTGGGCTCCCCAGTTCAAGAGGGACAGGGAACTGCTGGAGCAAGTCCAGCGAAGGGCAACCAAGATGATTGAGGGATTGGAGCATCTCCCTTACGAGGAAAGGCTGAGAGAGCTGGGACTCTTTAGCCTGGAGAAGAGAAGGCTGAGGGGAGACCTTATTATTGCTTACAAATATCTAAAGGGTGGGTTGAAGGAGGATGGAGCTAGACTCTTCTCGGTGGTTCCCGATGACAGGACGAGGGGCAATGGGCACAAGTTGGAGCATAGAAAGTTCCATTCCAATACATGGAAAAACTTCTTTACAGTTCGGGTGACAGAGCAGTGGCACAGGCTGCCCAGGGAGGTTGTGGAGTCCCCTTCTCTCGAGATTTTCAAAACCCGCCTGGATGCAGTCCTGAGTAATGTGCTCTATGCAATCCTGCTTTAGCAGGGGAGTTGGACAAGATGATCTCTAGAGGTCCCTTCCAACTCTGAAAATTCTGTGATTCTGTGATATGAGCAATTAATAGGTCTAAGATGTGACTCATATGTTCTTTCTTTCATTTAGGACCAGTTGACAACAACCTGTGAGGATGAAAAACACCAAAGTAACAAAAAACAAGTGATAAAAAATTTAATCAAGCTGAGATTTAAAATATCATCCACATAGTCAATTTTTAGCATGAAATAATTCCTTGGAAAGAGAGTGAATTGTTACATAAAGCTAGGTCCAGGATAGACTTACGAAGGCTTTGTATATACAAAAGGTGATATACATTTGATCTATGTTTAAACAGTAACATTTTTGAATAACTATTCCCATCTAGCTAGCCTATATTCTGCTATGGAGAAATGCCTGTGGTAAGGGGTAGTTCATGTTGCCTACATCCAGATGGGGTTAATCACTTTTTGACAGTAGTCTGGGCTTCAAAGTAGCAGCCCAGATTAATTTTAACTAGACATCCATCTTTTAGAGGACATAAATTAGGGCAATGTCTCCCATAGAAATATAACTGGTAGAGGGAACATTAGCAGTATATATCACTATAAATTCTTCAATCTTCCCTACAGTCTTCTAATGTAAAAGACACCACTTTTTCAAGGGAAGAAGTAACTGAGAAATGAAACAGTAAAATTATTATAAGGATCTCAAACCACCTGGTTTCTTTAAAATAAATGTTTAAACCAATCAGCAAAATGCCTCCTATACTACATGCATATGTCTATATGTAGGTGGGTATAAATATATGCACATACACATGTATATCCATATATTTCCTCTTTCCTCTTTTGTAGATGACACCAAATCTACTCATGTCAGTGCCCACATTAGCTGGCACTTAGTCCATGCAACACACGTACACATGGATAGAGTGTACAGGACAGTGCTCAGGAGAAGACAGGACAGACTGCAGTGATCAGATGCAGGGCTCAGACAAGCACTGACCCACCCTGATTTACACCCCTAGCTGTTCACCCCAGTTTGTTCCTTTCCAGTCCTTTTCCCCCAAATATTCCTCTGTAATTTCATCCCTTGAATATCCCAGATCCTCATTCGTCTTGTCCCCTTTCTCATCAGTTACAAAGTTTTGGTGGCCTCTCCAAAACTGTGTCTGGAGTTTCTTAATGGCCTGTCAATTAGCGACTGAAGACTTTTGGTCTTTGCCATTGTCTCTATTATTCCTTGTCTACCAGGTTCATGTCCCTCTGTCCTCTTTTTTATTGCTTCTCTTTTCCTTATTATCGTCTTTGTACTGAAAAGGCCTTTGAACAGAGAACCCTAATGAAGCAGACCCTCTCATCTTTATATGTATCTTTACAGTCAGCACCTCCAGACACCTACATACTTCTAACCAGCTGCCATCTTTCAGCAACATCTTCACATCTGTCATCTCCCCAGAGATGCTGTGTAATTTCAGATTGAAGTGACTGTTTATCCCATCCTGAGGTGGTCCTCTCAAGATGCCAGGCACTCAGATGGATCTTCTCAATTGGATCTGGACAGGGAATTCTTTCTGGTGACCTCTGCACCTCAAAGATGTAAATCTTCACTCTGCTGCTGCTAATGATGATTTATCTGCTCATGCTCCTGGGGAACATGATTATAATTTCCACTATTGTGTATGATGATCAGTTCTACACTTCGAAGTACTTCTTCCTCAGCCCCTTGCCCTCTTAGATAGGGTGATTTCCCTCAAACTTTTTGTCAACCCTATCTTGGAAATAAGGCTTTTTTAGTGGCTACTTGGGAATCCCAACCACCATCTCGATCTTCCTGGACATCCTTAAGCTGCCTTCATCCAACCTGAATTGATGCTAGTGGTCACTTGCAACCTGTTGCACTATATTGTGACTTTGACAGGTTGATCATGCTCCATGTTCATCCTTAGCAGCTGAATGATAACATCTCTACCCACGCTCACCCTGCCATCTTATAAACCAAGCTACACTTCTGTGTCCAAGAAAATGGACATTTCTTCTGCAACATTATAGGCTTCTGGACAGGCTTGATAGGTGGGCCTGTGCAAAAACCTCATGAAGTTCAACAAGGCGAAGTGCAAGGTCCTGCATGTGGGCTAGGGCAATCCCAAGCACAAATCCAGGCTGGGCAAAAAATGGACTGATGTGGGAAATTGGCTAGCTGAGAAGGGTAACATAGATATGATCCAGCTGGCCGAGCAGGAGCTTGGGAAACATCGGACCCAGTTCCTGTGATTGCTAATTGGCAAGGGCACCCGGACCCTGACTGCAGGTGCTACACAGTAATGAGAAGCCTGTGATTACTCAGGCATGGGAAAAGAGGGAGTAGTTGCATGGGAAAAGAAGAGGTAGCTAGCCACAGATAAGGAGCTAAGGGCTGGAGTGATGAACCAATCAGAATGCTGTGTTGTTGGAACGCATATAACTAATTATAGCAGAGTATATATGAAACATGTAGTAGCCAATTATAGTAGAGTAAACATGGAATATGTTTTAGCCCATTATAAAAGACAGCTGTGCTATTCAATAGATGAAGCTTGCTGATTGCTCATATTGAGTGTCCATGTCTTCCCCCGTCGCAACAGACTGAGAGCAGCCCTGAGGAGAAAGACTTGGGAGTGTTGGTTGATGAAATTCAACATGAGTCCAGCAATGCGTGCTTGCATCCCAGAAAGCCAACTGCATCCTGGGATGCATCAAAAGAAGCATGGCCAGCAGGTCGAGGGAGGGGATTCTGCCCCTCTATTCTGCTAACCTGGGGTACTGCATCCAACTCTGGGACCCTAACATAAGAAAGACATGGACTTGTCTTTCTTAGAGAAGGGTGAAAAAGATGATCAGAGGGCTGGAACACCTCTCCTATAAACACGGGCTGAAAGAGTTGGGATTATTCAGCCTGGAGAAGAGAAGGCTCCAGGGTGACCTTATAGCCTCTTCCAGTACCTAAGGGGGCTACAGGAAAGCTGGGGAGGGACTCCTAATCAAGGAGTGTAGTGATAGGATGAGGGGTAACAGTTTTAAACTGAAAGGGGAGATCTAGATTAGATTTTAGGAGGAAGTTCTTCACTGTGAGGATGGTGAGACACTGGCCCAGGTTGCCCAGAGAAGTTGTGGGTGTCCCATCCCTGGAGGTGTTCAAGACCAGGTTGGACAGGGCTCTGAGCAACCTAGTCTAGTGGGAAGTATCCCTGGTCATGGCAGGGGTGTTGGAACTGCATGATCTTTAAGGTCCCTTCCAACCCAAAGCATTCTATGATTCTATGATTCCACGATTCTATGATTCCTTATTTTTCCAGAGAGATTAGCCCATATATGCATCAGTTGTCCTGTGTTGCAACTAAATATATGTGTACAAATATCAAAGAATTACATGTGTAGATATATATGTGAAGGAATTAGTCAGCACTGTCATGGGAATGTTCAGATGACTGAGAAATTAGTCCAGTTTCAAACTTTAAAACTTCACTCAGCTGACATTCATTAATAATACACATCGCCAGTGGTTGGGTTTTATTCATTGTGATTCATTATCACCACCTATTCAACGCTTAACTTGCCTGTTAGTTAACTGTCCTGGTTTGAGGTAAAACAAAACCAATTTTGGTCAGTAACTTCGCTTCTTAGCTGGGCCTCTCTAACAACTGAAATTAACAACATATTGTGCAGACAATGTTCACTCTCTCAGGGTGATAAGACCTATGTTTATAGTTGATGCCCAGGCATGGTATGCAGAGAGGACCTTGCTTACACTTATTGCTATAACAACCAAGGCCAACCAACTTTGTTATTTGCCCCGTTGGAGGGTCGGAAGCAGAGAAGCATAGTGGGGTCCCACCTGCAAGGAGGAGTGGACAGGACAGGTGACCCAAAACTGACCAACGAGGGTATTCCATCCCATCTGCCTCATGCTCAGTATAAAGGCTGAGGGATCAAAGGGTCAGCTCTCTTCCTGCAATGGCTGACGTCTGAGGAGGACTCTGTTCGTCTGCCTGTGATCCCAATCCTGAATGCAGATCTGGAATCCAGTTCCCATCTGTCACTGAGTCCAGCCTGGGACTGCCCCAGTGCCAGCCAATGTCATGATTGTCATCTCGGGAGCTTGATATGGTTTTGTATATATTTCATTTTTTATTTTACTAATAATATTTTATTAAAGTAGTTTAGTTCATTCTAAACTTGTAAGTCTTTTTTTCCTCCTCTGCCCCTCTCTTTGAAGAGGGGTAGAGGAGAGCATCTGTCGGTCCCATCTGGGGTCCCCCAGGTCCTCAGTAGCCAATTTGGCCTAAACCACGACATTAACTATGCTTGTTAGTGTCTGACACAACAGAAGTTGCTCCCTGGAGTTCAGTAAAACTGCTGCTACTTTTATGACACTGGTAATAACCCTTCCTCAGCTCCCCCATTCACCATCTGAGGAGAAAGTCCTGGAAGAAGGAGGACTTTTTTTTTTCCCCAAAAAGATGGACTCTCAGTCCAATCTATATATTTTTTAAAAAGGGGGGTAGGAAGAAACCCATGAATCGTATATTTACTTTTTCCAATGACATTTGGTTGATTATTCCTGTAGATAACTTTAGATTTGCTCTTTTTCAACCTTTCCCAAAGATATTTCTGCTATTGATATTTTTGCCTGTATATCTAGTTTTAAATAAAATGGCAAGACATTTCCTCTAATTGTCATGTGGTTTTTTATTTATTTATTATTTGCAGGGATGATTTTCCTCGGGAGAAAACTAGGACCAGCTATTAACTCTCCTGTCACCTCAGTATATTTGTGGAGCTAGTGAAGAACTGGTACAGAAGCGTTTCAGACAGAAATATCTGAATTACCCATCGCATCTTCTGCAAAACCAAGATTCTGAAATCCTTAAAATGATCCCAGTAATTTATACATGGACTTTGCCCCTGCAAACTAGGATTCTACTTCCAACTCACAGTAGACCAACACGACAGATTTATAGTTCTGAATCTTCTCGCACTTCTGCGGAGCAATGTGTTTAGACAAACAGTTGCTGCTCTTTATTTCTAGCCTTTCAGTGGAGTGATCAGTGGAGACATCTGTGACAGGCAAAGCTGTGCCCGCTCACACTTGTTCAGAGGTATTGCTGATGTGTGATACTCACCAAGATGCAACATTCAAAGTTGAGTCTTGAGGTTGGCAAGCAACATAAATAGGTTCAAGATTGTGCTTAATCCATGTGACAAAATTACATAAAAAAGCAGCTGGGTTCACTAACACATTCCTTCCCTTGTGAACCTACTACTTTGTGCAGGAATTGCTTGATTTACCTCCTCCTCTACCTACTATTGTACCATTACCCTGCCTGGCCACCCTACTTGCAGATTTTACAACAACCATGAAACCTGCACACCTCCCTGCTAGAGCAGTAACAATGGGAAGACTGTTGAGTTTTATAATGCCTCCATTAAGCAAGTCCAGTTTTACTGAAAATTGCTTTTGTTGCCTCCACTACTACTGTCAACTAAGATCCTGTCGTGGTTTGGCCTCAGGCAGCAACAAAGAAGCACGCAGCCTCTCGCACAACTCCCACAGTCATGGAAAAAGAAATCGACAGGGCAAATCTCGTGGGTTAAAATAATGCAATTTAACAGAACAGCAAAAGGAAAGATGAAAACGCGATTACAGTACCACCGCGAAGTGCACCAACCGGACCACCCCCAAGTAGGACTGCTCTCCTCGCCTGGCTAGCTCCTCTTATAGCCCGGGCATGGGTCACGTGGCATTGAATACCTGCCCCCTGCCGGCTCCTGGGGGAAATTAACCCCATCCCTGCCAGAACGAGGACAGATCCTCCAAAGGTCATCTTAGATTTCACCTGGTCCTGCAGGTTCAGGAGCACATATCCTGCTATGTTTTACAAAGCTCTGAAAATGCTCTATTTAAAGTATCAATCAGTTAAATTAAGTCCCACTGCAGGTATTACGTGGTCTAGAACAGAGACACACTTTGTAAATCTCCTAATATTTCTAGTTTCTGTCTAGGAAAATAAATAAATAAATACTTCTGACATACCCAAGCTTTAACCAGCAAGAGTTAAAGGGAAAAGGGGAACATTTCGTTTTGTGGTTTTCTTAACTGTACTGATGTGGAGTTGTGAACTGCTCGCTATAGAAAATAATGCACTCTTCAACTGATCTGCAGTTTACTCTATGACCTAAAAGTGTGTTCATGGAGACACTAGCTAATGACTGAGCTCATGTTTTCAAGTGTTTGCTATAATCTTGGCCTGCATCTGTTGCCAAAGCAGCTTCAAGTGAATTGGGTTTTGGTTTTTTGTTGTGTCACTAGGTACACTAAAGGCTTCACTTCCATCCAAGAAAAATAGTTTTGAAGAATAACTGGAGAAACTTTTCAGGCTTTAATATTTCCAGACCACAGTTTATTACCAGTTCCAGACCACAGTTTATTACAGTATTACCACAGTTTCCTAACTTTTACTAATCCTGGCAGCTCTAAAGGAAAATTATAACCCCACAGTAATTAAAACTTTTGTTTGAATTATTATAATTAGCATACAGGGAAGAAATAGATGATATATTGACATGATCCACTTTTATTTTGCTTTTGGACTTACATGATTATGACAGGCATAAAATGACAAATGTATTTTTATATAACCATTTTGAGAAAACAGAAAAGGGAGCTGTCTTTTGGGCAAAGCCCAAACGATTCTTTTTTTGAGTAAAAATAGATAAATAACAAAATACCTAATGTTATTATAAAACAAAATAATAAAATAATAAAAAGAAATAGTCTTTTCAATTCAGACTCAAAAATGAAGGTACTATAAACAATACTCGCAATTAACATGTCCACCACAGAGGTTAAGCAAACCAGCAAGGCTGGGAAAGAAAATTCATCTGGAAAGAGCTGATAAAGTCAACATGACCTTCACGCCCAAAATCTTCTTAGACAAGCCCAAGTAGGTATGGCCTCAGCTGCTGGTGATGATGGTAAAGAACAATCAGGAACTTGAGAAGCATGAGGTTTTCTTCTTCTGAACTCTGGCTTCAGATTTTAAAAGTGGCCACCCTGAAAATCTTCCTGACAGCTTTGGAACTGCAAGCTGTTCCAAAACATGTTTGGAGCTTTTCATTTTCTTGTACATTTAAAGTTCAAGGGTTTTCCCAGTAGATTAAATTGAACATATCTCCACTCAAGGTCCCCAAAAGTAAAAATACCATTTCAACCCCTAGACTCTCAGGACTCTTCCAGAGGAGATGGATCTTAAAATGCACTGGCAGATTTTTAAAAGCTCTTTTAGTGTTTCAAGTCCACACTTGGCACAGAAGGCAAAACTATAACACAACACAACCTTTACAGGGCAAGGATTCAGGCAGTAAGCAAATACATATGCCTTAAAAAATCCCACCACCCATCAGTGTCCCTGACAGAATAACAATGGTTCTGCTTCTCTTAAACTGAAAGAAAAATTCCACTAGCACAGAAAGAAGACAAGTAGAGCTTATAAGCTAAAGTTTGCAAATCCACAGCATTGACCACTCTCTAGATCAAATAAAAACTTCCCTCTTCTGTAACCTCACCCAGTGTACATTCCTGCGGCAAGTTAAATTTGCTGCAGTTCATCTTATACATCAATATGGTCTTTCTCCTCTTATTGTTGCCCTCCTAAATCACTCTTGTATTTCCAGTATGGTGTTTATCAGGTGCCTGTTTCTCTTTTCAGAACCAGCTGCTATATTGCTAAAGGGTACCGGAGACTCATCTTCATCCATATTGAAGTTTTTTGTCATGTAGGCAAAAAAGTGAGTGAGGGACAACAGATCAGAGACAGTAATAAAGCTACTGACATTCACTGCACAAATGCATACTTGAAATATTTATATGTCTTCAGCCTTTAAGGTGGTTCCCTGCAAAATTTCTTTACTTTTCACTTGTCATCAGTCTCAGAATTGTTCTGCAAGAACTGCACACAGGGAAATATTTTTGCAAGGCTTCTTGAACCTGCCTGTTCCTCAGACCGAAGATGAATGGGTTGAGCAGAGGAGATACCGGCGTGTTGAGAACAGCTACCCCTTTGCTGATGTCAAGCCCAGCCACATGTATAGGTTTAACATACATGAAGATGCAACTCCCATAAGAGATGACGACAACAGTAAGGTGAGATGATGCACAAGCGGAAAAGGCTTTCTGCCTCCCTGAAGCAGATCAAATGTGCAATATAGTGGAAATTATACTGGCATAAGACAAGACTATGATAAGGAGAGTGCCCAGGAGAGAAAAAAAAAACAGCTATTGAGAAGTTAGCAAGATCTAGAAGAGGTGTTTCTATGCAGGAAAGTTTTACCAAAGGTGCACTGTCACAGAAGAAATGGTTAATGTTTTGGTTACAAAAGGGTAACTGGAAGACAACAATTGACGGGCCAATTAGAAGTGCAAAACTCAGCCCCCATGAACCAAGCACTAATAAGCTACAAAGCCCATTGCTCATTATGGTGGAGTAAGACAAGGGGTTGCAGATGGCTACATACCTGTCAATTGACATTGCTGCCAAGAGAAGAAATCCTGCCATGCCAAAGGTGAAATATAAAAAAAAAAATTGAACAAAGCACCCAATCACAGAAATTGTCTTTTCTCCTGATGCTAGGTTGAACAAGGCCTTAGGAATGACACAGGAAGTGAAACCAATTTCCAAAAGAGACAAGTTCCAAATAAAGTAATACATGGGCACACGGAGCCTACGGTCCACTATGCTGATGGTGACAATGACTAAGTTTCCAATTATAATTGAGATGTAGATGATGAGGAGAACCACAAAGATAAAGATCTGCAACTTCCTTCCAGCTGTGAAACCCACAAGGATGAAATTCTTGACCATGGTTTGGTTTTCCATTGCAATATTTACTTACGTGTCTCGTGCTGTGAATAACTGTGGGGGAGAGGAGAAGGAGGATTCAATGCTATATTTTAAATTTAAATATATACGAAACATGAATCAGCAGAGAATTGAAAAGGAAATTACTCTAACATGAAGGCATGTTATTAATAAACTACTTAATAATTTTGTTTTCTTTTCCATCAATACTAGCTTTTTGTTTATTCCTGATTTCAAAATATGGAAAATTATACAGCTGCTGTAGTTCATAGTACAGCCAAATCCAATCTTCAAAAAGAAAGCTGAGAGGACTAAAATAAGATTTTTTTAAAAAAAGAAACAAAACCAAAAACATGTAACTGAAGTCATTTTGTACCAATGTCTTCCAATTTCTTTCCAAGCTAAGAAAACCACGACAAAGCTTAAGGGGCAAGAAGAGACCCTATTTTTGTTGAGGCTTCTAAACTCGGTGATGTATTTGAAACTAGAGGTGTTGCAAGAAAATAAATCCACTTTCCTAGGAGTCTGTTTTCAAAAAATTTCATGTGAATAGTAAGTTACCTTTATAACAAGATGAAAGTCAGGGTTTAACTCTAAGATGTTTCATGCTCCTGCTGTTCTAATGCACTAGCTAAGGCTGAGCTCTGTCCCTCTTCTCCAGGTATATTCTCCAACATCAAATGACGAAGGCTTTTAAGTAACTGACAAAGAATAAAGGGGACGGAAGATATATACCCTGGGACAGCACGACATCTTGTAAATGTAAACACCACACTGGATTAACACAATAAATTCTCTAATTACTGTTCTTTCTAGACAGTGATCACTGTCAATGTATTCATGCATGAAGATGAACAGTAGGTTTCTCTAAAAGCATGGTTTAATTCTCTGTTGAATGGGAATGTATAAACATTTGAGTTAGCAGACTGGTTCCCATTCTTCAGAAATTAATACCTGTACGACTTTGGTACTCAGTACTTGCAAGCATTAACTAGCTAAATTCTGACTAGTTTTACTAACACCAATCTGAACATCTTGATATCAGCTAAATAAATATGTTACAGGTAATGTTTTATATCATCACTGTCGCAATATAGCTCCTCATCAATAATTTAAAATACAAAGAAAAATAGGTGGTTTTGCATTAAAGATAATAAAAAATGAAAATGAAAAAAAAAATGTATTATGGCAAAGGAGGGAGGAGAAGCCTTCTTGCAACACACTTACTGATATGGATGACTCACTTTATTACCTTGACTGAATGAAGAATAAACAATGTGGATCTTGCTCCCCAGATTGATCTTTTGTCAAATTCAGTCACTCTGTGAAAGTTAAATCTTTTTAGGCAACTGCAGCTCTTCCAAATATCCGAGGACTATTTATTCCTCTGTTCCATTCCCTGTAAAATGTCTTTATAATCTTTACCATGTGTATTCTTCTCCTGGTTAAACCAGTTCCAGAGAACATCAGAACAAACAGTGCCAGACAAGGTAATAATCCTAGTGTTCACCATTAAGTCTGTTCAGTGAAATCGGGATTCTTCAGGAACTTTGGTTTCTTCACTGCAAATCACAGAAGCAGATTATGTCAGTGACAGTATCTGTTATTACTATCTAATAGGTAGACTTCCAGGAGACCAGAAACCCGTTTCCATGTAGCAGTTCTCAAGCAATGTAGCTCTTCCAGGTGGCAACTCAGTGCAGATAGTTTAGACACCTGAATTAGGAAGTTGCACCATTCTCTGGAGGTGCTGACTGACTGTACATATTGATTGTAGGAGTAGCTTACATCTAATTTATGGATTTCTGCAAACCAGGCAAATCACTTTCCTGGATTAAACAGACAGTTCAGTGGAGGCTGATTACAATCATAGAACCATAGAATCATAGAATGGTTTGGGTTGGAAGAGACCTTAAAGATCACGTAGTTCCATCCCCCTGCCATGGGCAGGGACACCTCCCACCAGCCCAGGTTGCTCAAAACCTCGTCCAGCCTGGCCTTGAACACCTCCAGGGATGGGGCAGCCACAGCTTCTCTGGGCAACCTACACCAGGGGCTCTACACCTAGTATCTAATCTAAATCTCCACTCTTTCAGTTTAAAACCGTTCTCCCTTGCCCTATCGCTACATTCCCTGATAAAGGGTCCCTCCCCATCTTTTCTGTAAGCTCCCTTTAGCTACTGGAAGGTTGCTATAAGGTCTCCCCGGAGTCTTCTCTTCTCCAGGATGAACAACCCCAAGTGTCTCAGCCTGTCCTCACAGCAGAGGTGCTCCAGCAAACTCCCACATTTACAACTGGACAAGTTTTGCATCCAATTGCAGTTACACTGGAGTATTTGTCCAACGGATTTAAACTTTTATTTGTCTAAATCTCTAACTAGTCATAGATAAATATTAACAATAATGATATGATAGATTTTTTTCCTGTCTTACAAGAAGAAAACCAAAGCAAATGTTGCTGTTCCACAAATACATTTGAAGTTTTAAGAAATCCCTTATCCGGAATAACACCAAGACCTCAAAAATAATAAAACAGAGCTAGCAGGTCCACCTTCAGAGAGCTAGATACCCAATGTTTACTAAACTTCTGTAAAGAGGTGCAAATCCTTTCCCGCCTAGTTCAAAACAATGTCTTACAGCTGAGTGCCATTCCATTCAAATAAACATTTGGGCTTTCCTAACATTGTTCTCAAACTTTCGTGAAAGACTTTTCCTACTTTGTGTAAATTGGTATACATTCAGAGAGATGGGAGGAGTGGTGACACCAGTGTTATCTAGTGTAAATTTTCCTGAGATGCAGAAGAGCAAGGTTCATTTTATCCCTCAGCTCACATGAATGCCACAATGATTGAATTAGCTATTCTATGGTATGTGATATGAGTACAATTCTTTGTGGGCGCACCCTTCATTGTCCCAAAAGCATGATGGTCCTTCTGCATGACTTGTGTACCAAGGTGCTAAATGACAGCTATTTTCAGCCACCAACAATATAGTTACCCCTTACCGCTAAAGGAGGACACGATCTCTAGATGTCTTCTACTGCATAGAAGTGTAAGGCCTACGCTGGTTCCTATTGACTTATGGCAATCTTACAGAGAAACATTATTGGATCACTAAGGGGACCTTGTAAAAATTTAGGTTCTGTAGTACTCAGCAGTGCAGGATGCAAAAAATCATTGTCTGAAACTGAAGTCCACAAAGCTAAGATATGTCTGCCCTTATGTTGAGTATAAATCGCAACTCTACAATGCATAGTATATGTGCAAACTGAAAGGTTAAGGTCTAAGAAAGCAGAACACAGCTAACAAATCCTACAGAAATTTTCATTGAATTTAGATGTAGACAGCATTCCAGACCCCTCCTTACTGCTGTATTTTGTTATCCTCAATGCCGTTATATGGCCTGTTAAATCCACTACCTTAATTTTAATGTTCAGCTGGGGAGCACAAGACAAATCCTGTTCTTTTGGTTTTACTGTGGTCATTTGAGACACTTTCTCTGGCATGTTTGTAGATGGGTCTACTGGGTATTGTTAGCTGAAAGCATTAAGTTGTTCTGTCCAGCTCCTCCTTCTTTTTGTTCCAAGGAATAAAAGTAAAGCCATTACCTATTGTTCTTAATAAATGCATTAATGATGCTTAAAGAGAGACTCCACTTCTTTACTTCCTCCATACTATACTTTTATTCCACCTATTCATTCACCATTCAATAAGTCTTTTGCTTTCATTCCTCTGTTCTAGATGACAGGGAAACCATTAAACATATCCATCATTCCAGTGTTGTTATTTCAAAATCACTAGATTGGATGGACAGCCATAACAGCAATCTCCATCCTAAATGAAATGAAGTATCCATCCAGCTGATTTCTGCTGTCTCTGCAAAACAGGCTAGAAGCAATTGCTCCAAAGGTATGTACAAGATTTGATTATGGAACTTTTTTCCTTAGGGTAATTTTTTCTTTCCTGGCTTCTCTCATCTCATCTATCTTCTCAAAGGTAGAAGCTTATAGGTGGGAGTCATCTGACTACATGGCGGTACTTAACATACATTTATCACTCCCAAATCTCCCTAAAATATTCAGATATAGGCAACAGAGACCAGGGTGTAATTCATCTCTGCCTGGTCAACAAAAACGCATTATGCAAACCACTTCTAGGACACTAATTTGTAGGCTCATGATTTGTGTAGTCTGCATTTACCATATAGAGAGGCAGAGGATGTGAAGAATGTCTTTTTGTGTGATGTTTCTCTATATCAACACATAGAGTTGGTTCTCAAAACTGTACATTTTTCATGTACAGTTGATTCTGGCAGTTGTTTCTCTGTCATCATGTACACTTAGTATCACAAACATCAGTCCACCTACACAGTTATAGGAAAGACAGGGGCAGCACATTGATAATTTCTTAATTCAGATTATAACCATTAAGGTTACCATAAAGATCATAAACCTCTATTATTTGCACTCCTTGAAGTCTGTTCTTTCTTGGTATTTTACTTGCCTGCTCCAGTGTCCATTCAAGCAGCATTTGTCAGGCACTGCATACACAGCAATAGAGATGGTAAAGCATTTGGGGGGAGATTTGTGTATGCAAAGTGAATTTAGGTAGTTTATGTACTGAAAAAATGGGTCAGTAACAGTAGGTTGACTAAGGAATAGCTGTCCAGAAAATGATATGGGAGTCCCAGTGGACAGTAAGTTGATCAAGAGCCAGCACTTTGCCCTTGCATTGATGGAGGCTGGCAACCCACCAGGCTGCATTAGCAAGAGTGCATGCAATGGGTAAACGGAAACTGTTGTTCCCCTCAAATTGGCAGTAGTGGGGCCAGAAATAGGAAAACAATGTTTGGTTTGTCCTCATGCTGCCCAGTACATGATTAATGTGGAGGAAATTGAAGGAACATCAGAAGATACCATGGAAGACTGAGTATGTGAGAAGAGAGACAGTGAGAACTGAATCTGTTTTCACTAGAAAAGAGAAGACAAAAGTGTGTTTGTGCATGTGTGGTCAGTTCCGGGTATCTAGCATCAATTTTCAACTCTTTAAGGGAGGTTATAGAGAAGATGGAGTCACACTTCTCAGAAGTACACCTTGCAACATGAAGAGGCAATCTGATAAAATTACAGCATAGGAAATCCTAACTAGATAGAAAAAAAAGAAATTCCTTTGAGCATTGTTAAGACTGGACCAGGAACCCACAGAGGTTGGGGGATCTGCATCCTTTGACACAGTCACAAATTTAGTGGGCAAGACCCTAAGTAATATGACCTAATTTCGAAGTTAGCCCTAATGGGAGCAAAGGGCAGGACAAGACCTCCAAAAGTTCCTTCCAAACTATGTTATGACAGTTTTTAGATTCCAGGTACAAGCTCCTAGCCCATATCAGACAGTAGAAAATCATTCTGTCAATAAAATGTATATTTAGAACGGAAGAGACATTAGAGACATTAGAAGTCTCCCCTCCCAGAGTTCAAATAATGATACCTACCAGGACTAAGAAAATGTTTGCATTGAAATACATTTTTGTGTTTCATTATGAAGACCCTCTTGCCAAGCTGAAGTCACAAATGCCTGCCAAGCTGATGTTTAACCAGAGCTCTGTGGTGACTGAATTCATACTTCTGGGTTTTCCCATGGTCTGGGAACTGGACATCCTCTTCTTCATTGTGTTTCTCATAATCTGTGTACTGACAGTCTCTGGGAATGTGACCATCATCTCAATCACACTGGCTGATCGTCGACTCCACAGCCCCATGTATTTCTTCCTTTGCAATCTTTCTTTCCTGGATATTATGACGGCAACAGCCATTGTTCCAAAAATGATGAAAGATTTCATCTCTTTGGAAAAGACTGTCTCTGTGGCTGGATGCATCTCTCAATGCTATTTCTACTTCTTTTTTGGCACTACTGAAGTCATTCTCTTGGCTGTCATGTCACTTGATCACTATGTAGCCATCTGCATCCCACTCAGATACACAACCATCATGAGCACCAAGATATCCTTCCAACTAGGATTGGCTTCTTGGGCTGGGGACTTCTTCTCTGTCCTCTCTCCCATGATCATTATCTCCTGGCTTCCATTCAGTGGACCAAATGCTATTGATCACTTTTTTTGTGACGTTGAGCCATTGATCAATCTCTCTTGTGCAGATACCCATCTCCTGGAGCTGGTGAAGTTTGCATTGTCCACTGTGGTGTTCCTATGCTCTCTGCTATTTACCATTCTCTCATATCTTTACATCATCATCACTATACTCCATATCCCCTCATCTTCAGGCTGGAAAAAGGCCTTCTCCACTTGTGCCTCTCACATCACCATGGCTCCAATATTCTATGGCAGTGCCATCTTCATGTACATAGTGCCAAAGAGTATTCCTTTGGCCTCAAGAAGGCAGTCACTCTGCAGATGGCTGTTTTCACACACTTGCTTAATCCTTTCATCTACACTTTGAGGAACCAGCAGGTCAGGGATGCTCTGAGGGACACTGCCTCCCACATCCTAAGTGGTACAAAGGCTGTCAGAGTGAACTGTAAATTGAGTGGACAATAAGGGCATTCTCAAGATCTCCACATTCCTGAGTTTTTACATAAACTGCAGTTCATCTCAGAAGGCTCTTTGTGCAAGAAGCAGCATTCCTGTGTGCCTGGTTTCTCTCTCAATGTTCTGTTCTTATGGGAAATTCCTTCCAGTGAATAAAAAAATGTCTGACCTTGGGTATTGTGCATGTTCCACACAGGATACTTTGTATATGCCAAAGACACAGTAAAAAATCAAATCTGTAGTATAAATGTAGTAGTATAAATGATTCTGCTATTAAACAATATATTCATGTAAGTGTCCTAGAAGACTTCTTTTACCCAGAAAAAATCAAGTGGTAAGGTTTAGGGTTATTAAAATACAAAATTCTCAATCCAGTATTCAGTAACTCTTCTTTCAGAGAGAAGCTCATTATACCAGCTGCTTTCAATGTCCATGGATAAACAACAGTATGTTCTTTTAAAAGACAAAGGACACAAAATACTGAGTATTTGCACATGGAGTGCTAGATGATGTTCAAAGTGATATGAAAGTACCACAGAACTGAAAATACTATTCAAATGCAATCTGAGAAGAGAGGGACGGACAGAAATGTGCAGGCTGTGACCCAACACTGCCTTGTCTCCACACTGAGATTTTTAGTAGCAATACCCCTTGCTCCCCTTTTCAACTGCCAAAAAGAGCAGGCAACAAAGTTGATTCTCATATACTATACACCATTACTAGAATGAAGAGACATCTTCACCAGGGGCTAGCTGGCTACACAGATCAGCAGTTTAGAAATCAGGCATTTCACAATGTCTGTAACTGTTCTCAAGGCACGTGACAGTCAATTATTCTGGGTTATAGAAAGGTTGGCCACATCTGTTTAAAACTCCAGGAAAGTAGATGAGTCCTTATAAGAAATGGAGAGAAGCAGGAGAGCTGAAGGACAAAAAAAAAAAAAAAAAAACCAAAAAAACCCAAACAAAACAACACAACTATATGTAAAGAAGTATTCAAAGAAGATAGAAATAAGCCAAGTCATAAGGGCACAAGGAATGGCTCTATTCACTCAATATATGTGAGTCATCATAACTTGCAGAATTAAGAGATCTGGCTTCAGTTAAAACTCTGCTTCTTGTAGGTCCAAATTAAAAAGACATATACATAAATATAAAATGTCAGCTTTACTGACTACCTGTAAACTAATCATGTTCCTTCTCTGATATGAATTTTATGACAACTAATATACAAAATAAGAAATATAGGGGTTAATATTTTACTTCTGCCTAATGACCACTAAGGAGGGCACCTCAAATATTGCTACAATAAGGAGAGGACTGGAAAGAAATCAAGACAAATAACTGATAGAATTGCTCACCAAGAGCTAAAATGTGTCATACTCAGGGTGGTGAGTGGAAAGCAGATCCTTATTACTTGAGGGAATTTTACTGGAACCAGTGCTGTCCATCCAAAATAATGCATATTTCGTGATAACAACAGATACATGGCCATCTGTAGACCAGTACACTATGTAAGCACAACAAACATGGAAGTATGTGCTGTGCTTATCTTGTCATGGCCAGAGCACTTCCTCCTTATTTTTGGCCCAGGGACTGTACTTTTCCAGATGTTCTTCTGCAGCCCAGATGCCATTAACTTCTTCTAGCCATTAACCAAAGGTGATAACTCACTATTCCTCAGAGTTTCCTGCAGGTACACAGACCTCCTGAACTACCTGAGTTTCTTGACAGCTGTGTTTTTTTTCTCCTGGATACACTCACCATTCCTTTTGTGTCTTATATTAACATCATCATTAGCGTAACATATTCAGCTTCAGGAAAGGCAAAATGCCTTCTGTACCTCTCAGCTCGCTGTGATCTCCAACTCCTGTCATAGCTGCCTCTTCATGTGACCTAAACCCATCCACAGCAGAAGAGCACCTCCGCAAAGCAGCTTCTGTTTACAACACTGTTTTTTGTCTCCTGTTCAACGATTTCATCTACAGCATTAAGAACAGGCTCAGAGTACTCAGATTTTGCTAAATGGAATAGAGGGAAAACAGCTGCTTAAAGGAGCGTTTGACCCAAAACTGAACCTTATACAGGAAAGCGAAAAGCTCAGAGACGAAATCTTTTTTGTATGTTCAGCCTTAAATCACCATGTTAAAGCTTCTTCATCCCCCTTTCTCCCACATCTCCCCCTTCTTTTCATGAATTGCTTTGATAAGAAGACAACCTGTTTCCTTATCAAGTGCTCCAACACCAACTCCCTTGAAGGACCGGAGAGATGCCAGAAACAAGCGAGAACACCCAGCAGGAGATACCTCCACCACTTCTGCAGTCTGTGCCACCAGTGACATCACAAGCACAGACACCAGCCATGTGCTTCCTCCTGCCCTATCAGCTGCTCAGGCTCCAGTGACCTCACAAGCACTGACCCAAGCCATGTGTTTTACTTTAGTTGTCCCTTTGAATTATTTTCTTTGGTTTTCTGTAGCATGATCCGCAAACTGTAGTTTTTAAAGAAAGCATTTACTAACAGTCCTGCTCCTGTTCATCACCTCTTGTTACGACAGGATTGCAATAATAAAGTTTGTTGAAAATAAATTTAGTAGTGATCCAAATACACAAAGTCCAAAAGTGGTGGTGATCCAAATACAACTAAAGTTGTAACTGAAAAGTGGACACAAGTGCTGACACTTGTCATCTGCAATAAGAAGTTCTATTTAAAGAAAAATAAGAGATGCCAGAGTGACTAAACATGACCTAGTCCATTGATTAGGAAATGCAAAGACAATAAACAGGCTTTAAAGCAGAAAGTTGTAAGTTACCAGTTCGAAGTGATTGGTCTCTTGCGGGGGCAAACTCAAATCTTCCTTCTAGCCCAAGTGTATTTAAAAAAAGATAGGTATAAAATCACAAAAACATTAAAAAAAACATACAAACCACACACTATACCAACTTGCGTATATGTTACAGCACAGTGATTACACACTGCTGTGATCATCCACAAAACTTCCTAGTAGTGGGTTAGCAGCAGACAATGGACCTTACACTTGCATGGCCCAAGTGCTGTTCCTTGTTTTCTGTGTTACCTTGAAACAAAGCTTTTGTCCACAATTCAGTTTATTTTCTTAATCTATTAATCAATGCTACTTGGGTTAAAAAACA
Organism: Charadrius vociferus; assembly: GCF_000708025.1. Lineage (NCBI taxonomy): Eukaryota > Metazoa > Chordata > Aves > Charadriiformes > Charadriidae > Charadrius > Charadrius vociferus. Next base: position 161,607 of record NW_009649172.1, on the reverse strand, counting down.
TAATAGAAGTAAAGGATCATTAGGCAATTTGCGTGAAACATATAAGGCTGGTTGGCTGCAGTTGCTGGTACTTGGAAAAATCTGTTAAGAAAAATTCAATACACTAAACTGGTCACATATAGCTAGTTTCTTCATTGGACCCTAGACAAGGAACAAGTAATGAAACTAGTCATTAACAAAACAGAGAAGGCAGGGTGTTTCCTTTGCAGAGCCTCTTGCCAGGGCGTGAAACTGAGTAAGCTTAACATAGCAGTTTTGATCATGTTGTTTATACAGTTTTTAATGCTTGAGGTTATGCTCTTTTTCTAAAAATAAGAGGGTCTCAACACCTCATGACCTTGCAAGTTTCCTCAAAGAGCTCTGGCAACAGAGCTAGATGATCTGGATCATTTGGACTAGATGATCTCTAGAGGTCCCTTCCAACTCTGAAAATTCTGTGATTCCGTGAACAGACAAATACAGATTCAAAAGGGCCAAGTGCCAGGTCCTGCACTTGGGTCACAACTACCCCATGCAGCACTACAGGTTGGAGAAGAGTGTCTGGAAAGCTGCCCGGCAGAAAATGACTGAGGGTGGTGGTCAACAGCCAGCTGAAAATGAGCCAGCAGTGTGCCCAGGTGGCCAAGAAGGCCAACAGCATCCTGGCCTCTATCAGGAATAGTGTGGCCAGCAGGACTAGGGAAGTGATCCAACACTGGCCAGTTTCGAATCTAACTGACCTTTGGCCTTTTGTGTCTTCTCCCTGCATATACAAATCAGATCTGTAATCTTCCTGCGAGGCCTGATGTTGCTTCCAGAGATTGTACAATTTCTTTTTCCTCTTGAGCTCCATGAGAACTTACTGGTTCAGCCATTACCTGTGATGGTCACCGGTAAGTGATCTCCCTGTCTTTACCTTAGTCCACGAGCTTTTTCTTATTATTATCTCCCCCTGTCCTGCAGAGGAGGGGCAGTGAGAGAGCTACTTGGTGGGTGTCTGGCAGTCAGACAAGGCTAACCCACCACAGGTGTACATGGCAAGATTTTGGTAACAAGGGGCCTGCAGGTGTGGTCTTTGTGAGAAGAGAGAGGGGGCTGCTCTGTGCCTGACACAGCCACTTCCAGCCGCCTCCAAATCAGACCCTCCACAGGCCAAAGCTGAGCCCATGAGTGAAGCTGGTGGCACCTCTGGGAAAACATCTTTAAGAAAGGGCAAAAACTGGCAGCTAGAGAGAGGTGGGAAGAACAAAAAGAGTGAGAAACAACAGAGGGAACAGCAAGATCAGAGAAGCAGGCAATACTCCATGGTGGAGCAGATACCCACTGCAGCCTGCAGAGAACCCATGCTGGAGCAGAGGAAAAGTGCAACAGGAAAGAAGCAGCAGAGGGAAAATGATTTGACACTGTCCCATACAACGTCCTTGTCTCTAAATTGGAGAGACTTGGATTTGATGGATAGACCACTCGGTGGATAAGGAACTGGCTGGACAGTCACACTCAAAGAGTTTCAGTCAACGGGTCCATGTTCAAGCGGTGAGCAGTGCAAGTGGCATTCCTCAGGGGTTGGTACTGAGACCAGTGCTGTTTAACATCTTTGTTGGCGACAAGGATGGTGAGACTGAGTGCACCCTCGGCAAGTTTGCCGACACCACCAAGCTGTGTGGTACAGGCAACATGCTGGAGGGAAGGGATGCCATCCAGAGGGACCTGAACAGACTTGAGAAGTGGGCCTGTGCAAGCCTCATGAAATTCAACAAGGCCAAGTGCAAGGTCCTGCACGTGGGTCAGGGCAATTCCAAGCAGAAATACAGGCTGGGCAGAGAATGGATCAAGAGCAGCTCTGAGGACAAGGACCTGGGGGTACTGATTGATGAGAAGTTCAACATGAGCCCAGCAATGTGCACTTGCAGACCAGAAAGCCAACTGCATCCTGGGTGCATCAAAAGAAGCGTGGCCAGCAGGTGGAGGAAGATGATTCTGCCCCTCTACTCTGCTCTCATGAGACCACACCTGGAATACTGCATCCAGCTCTGGGGGCCCCAACATAAGAAGGACATAGGCCTGTTGGAGCAAGTCCAGATGAGGGCCACGAAGATGATCAGAGCACTGGCGCACCTCTCCTATGAAAACAGTGTCGTGGTTCAGTACATACTGGCCACTGAGGCAAAATGGGAGATGCTCTCCCCAAACTCTCCCAGAACTCTCTCCCAAGCTATATGGCTTGAGCTGGTCCTTGTCGTAAGGGACAGGGTAACGAGCTGACCTCCTTTTCTGCTTCCTGATCATTGGGGCAACTTGTACCCATTCTGAGGGAATCTGAGTAGCAGCAGTACTCGTTGGAGCAGCTGGAGTAGTGACTGGGCTCATTGTCAAGGCTGGAGTAACTTTTGCTGGTACAGGTCGTGGAGGTGATTGTGCTGCTACAAGTAGACGGGCGGCTGGTGCTGGTGCAGGCAGCGGCGTGGCTTCCACAGGTACAGATGGCAGCATGGGTTTTCCCATCACAGGTTGGAGGTAGCTGGTGCCAGTATGGGCGGGGGAGTGGCATCTACCGATATGGGTAGCAGCCTATATTACACTACAGCTACTCCTGCATCAATGTTTAATAAAAAAACACCCCTGCAATACATTCAGGAAAACCAACAACAAAATCATGATTTTATGAAAGTAACATTCTTTTTCAAAACAGCCCAAGAGGTTGCCATCCCCTAGCTCTGATGGTGTCATTTGGCATCAGAATTAAAGGGGGAAGTAAACCTTTCCCAGGTAAAACCAAAAGTGTAATTAGTAATAGAATCCATCACATGTTGCCCAAGATATTCAGGTAGAACCGTTATCCAAATAATCATATTATATATCTGAATTCCAAACTACACCAAAATAGCACATTTAAACCACAGCATACAAACACAGAGAGCAGGTAAACCATGCAACACATTCAGCAGGTTAAGCAGAGTTGCATCAATTAACTTCAAACAAAGCTCTCTAAAGACACGATATAAGATTTCACTTAAGAACGACATGATGTGAGCTGTCTGTTTTAATCTCTGAGCAAGCTGGATTTCAAACTATTCATGCAATCTATCACAGCTGTGGTCGAGCCCTGCTCAGATCCCACGTATGCCAACAAATCTGTCGTGGTTTGGGCTGGACTGGCCACTGAGGTGACACAACAGATGCTCTCCCTCACCTCTCTCTCCAAGGACCAGGGGGAGAGAGAGAGACACACATAAGAGTTTAGAAGGAACTAAACTACTTTAATGAAATATTAATAATAAAATTAAAAGAAAATAATGAAATACGTGCAAAACCATATCAAGCTCCCAGGATGACAATCATGTCAGTGGCTGGCACTGGGAAAGTCCCAGACCGGATTCAGCAACAGATGGGAACTGGATTCTGGATCTGGATTCAGGAACGCAGGGATCGGGATCAAAGGCAGGTGAACAGAGTCCTCCTTGGGTGATGGCCATTGAAGAAAGAGGGTTGACCCTTTGATCCCTCAGCTTTTATACTGAGCATGAGGCAGATGGGATGGAATACCCTGTTAGTTAGTTTTGGGTCACATGTCCCATTCGCTTCTCCCCACAAGTGGGACCCCTCTACGCTTTTCTGCTTCCGACCCTCCAACAGGGCAAATAACAAAGTTAGCTGGCCTTGGGTGTTATAGCAACAATTCAAGCAAGAGCCTCTCTGCACAACATTCCTTGGCATCAACTATAAACATAGGTCTTATCACTTTGAGAGCGAAGAGTTTTCTGCACAATATGCTATTAATTTCAGTAGTTAAAAGAGGATTAACTGTAAAGTAAAATTACTGAACAGAATATGGATTCTGTTTTACCTCAAACCAGGACAGACAGGCTGAGACAGTTGGGGTTGTTCATCCTGGAGAAGAGAAGGCTCCAGGGATACCTTATAGCAGCTTTCCAGTCCCTAAAGGGGGCCTACAGGAAAGCTGGGGAGGGATTCTTTATCAGGAAATGTAGTGACAGGACGAGGGGTAACAGTTTTAAACTGAAAGCAGGGAGATTTAGATTAGATGTAAAGAAGAACTTCTTGACTGTGAGGGTGGTGAGCCCCTGGCGCAGGTTTCCCAGAGAAGTTGTGGCTGCCCCATCCCTGGAGGTGTTCAAGGCCAGGCTGGATGGGGCTTTGAACAACCTGGTCTAGTGGAAGGTGTCCTTGCCCATGGCAGGGGGGTTGGAACTACATGATCATTAAGGTCGCTTCCAACACAAAACATTCTATGAGTCTATGAAATCCAATCTGTTTTCATCCCTGCAGCAATTGGTAAACCATCTCTCTGTCTTTATCTCAACCCACAAAATTTCTTTTTCTGTCTTTCCTGTTTTCCGCCTCTGCTATGTCCCACTAAGGAGTGGAAGGGATGAGTGAGCAGCTGGGTGGGAATTTGGTTGCTAGCCAAGGCTAACCCACCACAGCAAGGAGAAAAAATACACAGACAAAGCTGGGTCTAGGTACTGGAGGACTAGAAGATCCTTTCTGTGTTGGTATGTTTTGGTTGCTAACTGAAGAAGGAACTACGTAACATGTAGAAAGCATAAAACATTTGAAATCAGCATCTTTAATTCACAGTTACACAATATTGATGTTGCATCTGGGAAACAATTCAGTCGCTTGGATGGGCTACTCCAGCATTCATATTTTCTAGCCTTAGGGAGCTAGAAAATGCCTTCAGCATGCTCTCCTTTAAGGCTTGTTTGACTTGATTGTTCCTGAGTGAGTAGATGTACGGATTAAACATCTGAGTCACCACAGAGAAGAAGAAAGAAAGAACTTTGTCAGAGTCCTGCCCACCTCGCTGTGTTGGGCGGATATACCTGTAAATAGATGTGCTGTAAAATATGATCACCACCATGAGGTGAGCTGAGCAAGTGGAAAATGCCTTCTTCCTACCTGTGGAAGATGGTATATGCAAGATGGTGACAATAATGCAGCCATAAGAAACAGCAGTTACAATTAAGGTACCAGGTATGATGATAATTAGTATGACAAGCATCAGTCCTTCAATGAACACTGTGTCTGTGCAGGACAGTTGCAACAACAGGGAAGTATCACAGTAAAAGTGGTTCATGACATTGGGACCACAGAATGGCAATTGGACAATCATAATGGTGGGAGGAAACATCAAGAGAAAACTCACTGCCCAGCAAGCCAGGACCAGCTGGAGGCAAAACCTGTTGTTCATAATTGTTGTGTAATGCAAAGGGCGGCAAATGGCAACATACCAATCAAAGGACATTGTTGCCACATGGAAAAATGTGCAAGTACCCAAGTAAAAGAAAAGCAGCATCTGAAGGAAACAACCCGGCAGGGAAATCATCTTCCTTTCTGTCAGAAGGCTGTAGAGGGTGCTAGGAATGAATGTGGAGGTGAAAGTGATTTCCAAAAGGGCAAAATTTCTGAGGAAGTAGTACATTGGGGTCTGAAGGAAATGATTCACAAGAGTGATGCTGACAACAGTAATGTTTCCAAGCAGGATCAAGAAGTAGGCAATCACAAGAAACAGAAAGAGGATGATCTCCAAATGGCGGCTGTTGGTCAGCCCCAAGAGGACAAATTCCACTACTCTTGTGTGGTTCATCGAGGCTTCATTGCTAGCAGAAAAAAAAAAAAAAAAGGGGGCCCGTTTTGAGAACTACTGGAAAAAAGGCAGCACAAGTGAGTTTGGTTTTGCTAACATTAAGGGGCAATGAATAACTGCCCAAAGACCTACTAGTTTAAATTAATTCAAAAGCACTACTGCAGAGGAATGCAATCACACTGTAAACTGATTAAACTCATTGATGGATACATTAGTATTGCAAAAGAGAAACTTCCAGCTAAAATAAGATAAAAAGACAGAGAGGGAGGGACTTTATGGAGAAAAGGCCAGACAGAAAGATAGCAATGCTACAAAGAGAAGGATGGCTGGTTACCACTGAGAGAAGGCAAAATGCACAACGAAATGGATGGAAGCTACAGTAAGCAAGAGTATAAGAGGGGGGAAGGGAAAAAAACATGGAAAAATTTCTGTTTATTTTCCATTTACCCTCAGTGAATCAGTGGATCAGCTCTGACACTGATGGTCATTCTTTCTTCTTCACAACACCTCTCTCCAAGTATCCTTTCACCTTACAACATCCTACCCCAAACTCAGACATGGACATTGTCCATTGCACTGTGTCTACTGCACTAATATACTATCCTACCGCAACAGTCACCACTGTAGTTGCCATTACCTTGTGGAAGCGAAGTGGAACCTGGAAACTTTGGCTGATGACCTTCAATCACATTATTTTCTTGTAGGCTTGCAAGGTCCCATCTATGGGTTTTCAACTGCATTCTCCCTCCTTTTTCTCCCAGACACCAGTCCTCTTTGTCCTACAAAGAGACACGTCTTGTTTTGCACTCAGATCTCCCAGGTTTTATCTATTGTGTCTACATCTTTGAATCTGGTTTTAGACTCATTACAGACTCATTTCAGATATTTCTGAATGACTGAAATAAATACCAACAAAATGACTTTCCAGGAAAAGCAAGAACATCTTAGATAGCTTATAGCCTGTACTAAACATCCCACTCAATTTTCCTTCTTCAAATGGTCCTTATAAAATGCTCAATGAAAAGGTAGATACAAGCTACAATATGATGCTACAACTCTTCTTATCACACTATTCCCATCAAATCTTTCCCCTTTAGTGCCCTTTTTCCAGCAAAACACGGAATTTTATTAGCATCATCTCATGGCTGTTTCTCAGAAAACACCAAAACAAAACAACTCACCTCTCACAAAACATACAAAATAGAAAACATATTTTTAATACCACAGATGGACAGATATTATCTGGAAGCTGAGGGTGATCTCTTAAAACAAGAAACTCCCTCAGTAACAATTAAAAGCTTTTACTTTAGTTTGAAGACTGAAAGTTGTTTTCCATGCCATTGTCCCTTCAATCTTTCCCTGTCTCTGAAAAATCACACCCAAACTCTAAGAAACGGTCCAAATAGTTACCAGTATATCCACAACAATCCAGGATGCTTCAAAAAGGATTCTGGGTCTGATGTTTCTCCTTCATTTAGTTTCACGTTTGATTTTTAGCAAATACATTTCCTCTCTTTTTGTCTCCTTTTTATAATAGTAGTAGCATATTACATTCTTGTACTTCCTTACTGAGACAAACCTCAGGGACCAATTAGGTATTGAAACACCTTCTGGGAAAACATTTGTGAAAGTTTGGCGAACAGCAAGAACATAATCAAACCATAGAGACAATGAGATTGGAAAGGACCTCTGGAGGTCCAATCCCTTGCTAAAAGCAAGGCTAACTTCAAAGCTGGACAAGGTTGTTCATGACCTTCTCTAGGTTAGTGTGGATATCTCCAAGCATGGGGATCCCACAGCTTCCCTGGGCACTGCCTCGTGCTTCACCATTTTCATTGTGCAGAGTTATTTCCTTCTGCCCAGTAGAAACTTACTTGTTTAAGCCACGATCCACACCTCTTGTCCTTTCACTGTGCACTTCTGAGACGTCAGACTCTGACTTCTCCATAAATCCTCTTCAGACAGCAGACAGTATAGCTCTTCTCAACTTTGTCTTCTCCCTTTGCTTCTCTTCATGCGTCATGTGCCCCAGTTCTCTGATCAACGTGCTTGTCCTCCATTTGATTCACACTATTTTGATAACATTTTTGGGTTTTGGTTTTTTTTTACTGCACCTGGGGGAGCTATACTGTACACAGTTCTTTAAGTGTCAAGCAACAAGAAATTAGCACCTATCCTGAGCAGCTGGCTACACTCTGTGTACATAGCCCAGTATGCAGTGAACCTTAACCATCACAGAGGCACACTGCTGATGTGTTCAGCGTGTCATCCATCAGAAGCCCAGAAGTCTGTCTGCAGTGAAGTGACTAACACGGATTCCTAAAGCAGAGATCTAAAGCTCGCAGAGGAAATGCATCCCTGTCAGAACTTGTAAGCCAAGTCAGCTTCTAAGTCAGTGAGAAGAAGTATCCCAGATCATTAAGTAAATTAGGACTCCCTCATCTCAATCAGTCAGTTTTGTAGCTGTGGAGAGGAAGAAAGGACAAACAGACATTACGGCAAATCTCAGTTCTGCAGGAATCAAAACTCTACTTCGACTGTTAATACTTTCCCTTTTCCCTGAGGGAAGCAATTCACAGATTGAGTTGAAATCCTTTTACCATGCACCAAGAAGAAATAAATAATAAAAAAATACCATTAACCATTTAGTACAGAAGGAAACAGAGGGACTCCAAACTATAGCCCATGTTTATTTGTAACATGTCTTTCTCTACTTTGATGATGTTCCTGGAGCTAGTAACAAATCAACAGCATAGGATGTTTGGTAACGAGGAAGTTCTGATGTAACAGCGGGAACCATCCAAGATAATATTGTGGTATGTCTTTCCAGCAGGTTCAGGTACTATTCTGCCACTTGTTAATCCATGGTCCGTACCAGGGCTCATCACACTCAGCTCATTTGCACTGTCCTGTCTGTCATGGCTCATTACACTCTGTTAGTCAGCTCTCGGTCAAGGTAAGGTTGTGCTACTCCCACCCTATGCTACCTTTTTGCCTTACCATCATCTAGCAAATACATGCAAAATATAGATGCAATTATGCTTTCACTTCCACTATACATTATTAGTGAGAAAATTGCTTAAGTTTTCACAGGTGTATACACTCAATACACAAAAATTATGATAAAAACTAGTATGGTGCAAACTAATCAATGGCCATCAGGTCCTAGTAATCTTAACCCTTATGAAAGGAGCTTTCTTTGTTCACATTGTACTATTTGTAAGTGAGTCTTCTGTTTCTTCTATGCAGACACCAGCTGGGGAGTTTCAGTACGTAACTCAAACTTTATAGGCATTTGCCACTTCTTGCAGTTACACCTCCTGCTTGTGTTGTGGCTCACTGAGAGTGCAGTAGCCATGTCACAGATGCCCAGCATCCATCAGCCTAAGCCACACTGGAACTATGAACTCTGAAAGGGCCATGCTGTTGTGACAACTGCTCTTACCTCTTGCTTTTGCGGGGCTAGTAACAGCTTGATACCAACATGAAACCTTTGCACCTCACATTCTCTGTGTCTACAGTGCCTGCATACCAGCGTTCCCCCCATAGCTCTATTAGCCCCATTTTTCTACAGACAAATGTCAGCACAATTTGTCAATCCAGTCAGTCCCCAGAGATATCAGGGTATACCTTTCTAGCAGTTTTAGAATATAGAATCATAGAATGCTTTGGGTTGGAAGTGACCTTAAATCATCTAGTTCCAACCCCACTGCTCTGGGCAGGGACACCTCCTACTAGATCAGGATGCTCAAAGCCCCGTCCAACCTGGTCTTGAACACCTCCAGGGATGGGGCTCCACAACTTCCCTGGGCAATTTGTTCCAGTGCCTCACCATCCTCACAGTCAAGAATTTCTCCCTAATATCTAATCTAAATCTACCCTCTTTCAGCTTAAAACTGTTACCCTCGTCCTATCACTACATTCCTTGATCAAGAGTCCCTCCCCAGCTTTCCTGTAGGCCCCCTTTAGGGACTGGAAAGCTGCTACAAGGTCTCCCCAGAATCTTCTCTTCTCCAGGCTGAACTTTCACTTATCAGTCCAAAAAGAAATCTCATGCAACAAATAATCCTTGAGCATTCATTCCATGGGACCTGATGAGATGCATCCGCGGGTCCTGAGGGAACTGGCAGAGGAAGTTGCTAAGCCACTATCCATCATATTTGAGAAGTTGCGGCGGTCTGTCGTGGTGGTCTGGCGAGGCTCCTGCCAACTGGAAAAGGGGAAACATAACCCCTATTTTCAAAAAGGGAAATAAGGAAGACCCAGGGAACTACAGGCCAGTCAGTCTCACCTCTGTGCTTGGCAAGGTCATGGAGCAGATCCTCCTGGAAACTCTGCTGAGGCACATAGAAAACAAGGAGGTCATTGGTGACAGCCAGCACAGCTTCACCAAAGGCAAGTCATGCCTGACAAATTTGGTGGCCTTCTATGAAGGGGTTACAGCAGCAGTGGACAAGGGAAGATCAACTAATGTAATCTACCTGGACTTGGGCAAAATGTTTGACACGGTCCCACACCATATCCTGGTCTCTAAATTGAAGAGACATGGATCCAACAAATGGACCACTCAGTGGATAAAGAACTGGCTGGGCGGTCGCACTCAAAGAATTGTAGTCAATGGCTCGAAGTCCAGGTGGAGAGCAGTGACAAGTGGCATTCCTCAGGGGTCGGTACTGGGACCTGTACTATTCAACGCCTTTGTTGGCGACATGCACAGTGGGGTCAAGTGCACCCTCAGCAAGTTTGCCGATGATACCAAGCTGTTTGGCGAGGCAGACAGGCTGGAGGGGAGGGATGCCATCCAGAGGGACCTGGACAGGCTGGAGAGGTGGCCTCAAGCCAACCTCATGCAGTTCAACAAGGCCAAGTGCATGGTCCTACATCTGGGTCGGGGCAATCCCAAGCACAGTTACAGGCTCAGAGGGGAATGGCTGGAGAACAGCCCTGAGGAGAAGGACCTAGGTGTGTTGACTGGCGAGAAGCTCAACATGAGCCAGCAATGTGCGATCACAGCCCAGAAGGCCAACCGCATCCTTGGCTGCATCAAAAGAAGTGTGGCCAAGGGAGGTGATTCTGCCCCTCTAATCCACTCTCGTGAGACCCCACCTGAAGTACTGTGTCCAGCTCTGGAGTCCCCAACATAAGAAGGACATGGACCTGCTGGAGCGTGTCCAGAGGAGAGCCACGAGGATGATCTGAGGGCTGGAGCACCTCTCCTATGAGAAGAGGCTGAGAGAGTTGGGGCTGTTGAGCCTAGAGAAGAGAAGGCTCCAGGGAGATCTTATTGTGGCCTTCCAGTACCTAAAGGGGCCTACAGGAGAGCTGGGGATGGACTTTTTACTGGGGCATGTAGTGATATGACGAGGAGGAATGGCTTCAAACTGGAAGAGGGCAGGTTTAGATTAAACATTAGGAAGAAATTTTTCACTTTGAGGGTGGTAAGGCACTGGAACGGGTTGCCCAGAGAGGTTGTTGAGGCCTGGAGGTGTTCAAGTCCAGGCTGGACATGGCCTTGGGCAGCCTGGTCTGGTGGGAGGTGTCCCTGTCCATGGCAGGGGGGTTGGAACTCGATGATCTTCAAGGTCCTTTCCAACCCAAACCATTCTATGATTCTATGATTCCACGTTTTTAGGTGGAACAATGGCCATTGATTTCTTCTCAAGGGTTTCGTGAAGAACAGAATAAATTGTCCAGTTTGGTGGATTTTTTCAGATGCTGAATTGGTTGACTCAGTCATGAGGAATTAAAATTATATTAGATACTAAATCTCAGATTGGTTCCAGACAGATAAGAACAACACAGGACAGAGGTAAAGACCAAGGAGATGCTTAAGGGGAGCAAAAGGAAGTGGTGCTACAGAAAAATGGGCAGAGAGTATCTGTGAGGGTATTGCAAGGGTGTCAGAAGTATATAAAATGGGAATACCTGACTACAGGGTCCTTGTAGAATGTTTTTAAAATTAATGTCTGTAGAATCATTAGATGATCATAAATCACAGAGTAATATCGTTTGGAAGAAACCTCTGGAGATCTCTAGTTCAACTCAAAGCAGGCCCAAACTGTAGCAGCTGCTCAAGGACTTGTCCAGTTCAGTTCTGAAAATCTATGAAACATTCAAGAATTTTCGGGGTCCCTGTTCCAGTGTTTAACTACATTGTGAAAAATCTTTCATGAATATTTAACTGAATTCTGTTGTGTTGTGTCCGTTGGTTCTCATCCTATCTCTGTGCACCTGCAAGAATAATCTAGCTCTGCCTTTTATATACCCCACCAAAAGACAGCTGAATGTCACATTAAGATCCCACCCGAGCCTTGTCTTCCTGAGACAGAACAAACCCGGTTGTCTCAGCGTCATGTCTTGGGCTCCAGCCTCCACCTCTCCTGGACTTGCTCTACCATACCAGTCTACCATGTTCTGGGGAGTCCCAAACTAGACCCAGTCCTGCAGAAGGGGTTTCCACAAGTGCTGAAGAGATGGGAAGAATGACCTTCCTTGACCTGCAACATGTGCTCTTTTTAAGATGGCCCCGAATATGCTTTCTTTATTGACTCACATTCACTTGTTCACAGGAACTCCAGGTCTCTTTCTGCAAAGCTGCTTTCCAGCCAAACAGTCCCAAGACTCTTCCGTTCCATGAGGTTGTCCCACATCAGGATTGGGCTTTGAACTTCATTGAACTTGTTGGTGTTTCATTTCATACATTTCTTGGCCTTTTAAGGTCAGTCTCAATAGCAGCCTTGCCGTCTGGTGTATCAATTGTTCCTTCCAACTTGTTGTCATCCACAACCTAGCTGAGAGTGAACTCTGTCTCATCATCCAGTTTATTAATAAAGACAGCATTGATCCCTGAAGGATTACTCTAATAACTGTCTGCCAGTTGGCAGCCTTGCCGTCTGGTGTATCAATTGTTCCTTCCAACTTGTTGTCATCCACAACCTAGCTGAGAGTGAACTCTGTCTCATCATCCAGTTTATTAATAAAGACAGCATTGATCCCTGAAGGATTACTCTAATAACCGTCTGCCAGTTGGATTTTGCATTATTGATCATCACCTTTGGAACTTGAAGGTCCACCACTTTATAATTCACCTCTCCATTCCACAGCTTACCAGTATTTTATAAGCACCCTAGCTCTGGGGTAGCAATTGTTCTTCAGAGCCATGGAGAGAACATCAAATGCAGGCATTCTCTAATAGAACGAGATGACTTCCAGCAAATCTTTCTTTGCACATCAGAATGGCAAGCTCCCATGGATCTCAGCAATCCTGAGTGCCACCAAAATTATTGGAGTGCTCCACAACTGCAGCCACCATCTTCACCCAGGACATGGTGTCATAAAGCTGTCTGGGTTTGGCAAGGTGAAAAGAAAACCCTGCAGTTTCTGATGGTTCTCTGTAGATGTGAACATGCAGAGGACCTCCACAAGAGCAGCAGTTGCTAGCATTTGGGGGAAGAAGCAAGGGACACGGCTGTGGAACACAATCCCACACACACCTTTGCTCCTGTGCTGGACAAGAGAGGGGACACAGGCAAATGATTATTCCCAGAGATACCACAAAAATGGGCAATGACCAAGGGAAAAAGGTCCCACTCCCCTTATGAGCACTGCAAAGAAACCCTGGGGGAATATGCATGTGCAGGTCCTGATTTCCTCCATGACCAGTGAGACTTTAACACATCAGGAAACCAGAGGCTGGAGAAGCACGACACGTAACCTCGCAGACTGTGTCCTAGCAAAATCACGCTGTTAATTGCATCTCCTAGCCACAGAAACTGAGCTCAGAAATGTAGAAGGTCTCTTCTACAGGACGAGGCTCCTTCAGGAGGCACTGGAGGCATGATCAGAGGATGGGGCACCTGTGAACTTCAGCCCTACCACTTACAGACACGGAATTCAAAGGGGAAACACTCTGCACAAGCTGAAACCGAAGAAGGGAATGCAGACAGTGCCCCTGTCCAACCCCCAGGTGGGCGTATTCACTACCACACAACCACGCATTGTCTCTTGGGGGTATTTCTATCCCTATCCCAAGCGCAGGTAAGGAGAAGACATCCATGGGGAGCAAGCACGCGAGTTAGAAGGGACAAGGTCTCCAAAGAGTCAGGCCACAGGACTGATGCCACGATACTGTTCAAGTGACACTCAAATATCACTTCTGAGGGCAGGGAGCAGGAAAATGCCCCATCTTCATTTCAGAGCCCGTTTGGGAGTGCCGGCTGTGCTCATCGAGAGCATCCCTGGGTGGGGAGATGCAGGAAGGGTGGAATGAGCTAAATGGAAGGAAGATTTGGCTGGAAAAACTCCGCTTCTGGTCTCTTGAAAGTGTTTCTCCCCCCACCCTCCGCCCCCCAAAAAAGCTAGAAGCAGCAGTCATCTTGCTTTCACTTCAGGCTGTCAAGAGAGTTTTTAATCAAAAGCAAGGAGAACAACGGTTTGCTTTTCCCCAGTTCTGAGGAGACCTCACCAAAGCCAGGCCTCCCCCACTCCCAGAGGAACTTGGACGGTCTGTACCACAGCAAACACACAGGTACCCCGTCAGCGGAGGCACCTCGGGCCCGAGCGTCTCCCAACATCCCCCGCCATTCCCAGCAGCGTTGGTTTTCCCAAAACAGGCCCTTTTCGGGCAGGCCGACCCCGGGCGCACCCCTCCCCCCCTAAACCCCGGGTACTAGC
>NW_009649172.1:76630-146874 GCF_000708025.1 Charadrius vociferus | reverse complement strand
CGGCTCTGCCCCCGGCCTCGGCCCCTGCCCCTTCAACTCCTTCCTCAGCTGCTTCATCTCCGCCGTCGGCAGCTTCATCCTTGGCGGTCAGTGCCACGCCCGACCCCCCCTTCACGACTGCGCTCTCTCCATAGCAAAGCCTGAGCCTCCCCGTCAACGACCGCGGAACCCCCAGCAACGCCCAGAGGCCCCCGGCCCTCAGAGAGTTGCCCTAGAAATACCCAGATCTTTTGTAGTAACCGCAGGATTCCTTTAGCAGCCACAGGCGTTCCCCAACAGCCCAAGGGAGTCACAGCAGCCCTCAAACCGACCCTGGCAGCCAGGGAGTCCCCACAACAACCTTCAACACTCCCCGCCGTCCCCCCTAACACCCGGTTCTGCTCCCAGAACGACCCAGCTCTTGCCCCAGCCAGCCCAGCCTGCCACCCTGCAGGATGCTCCCACAGTAGCTGTGACCCCACGGGTGTCCTGTCTATATGCAGGATAGATCCCAGCTTCTTATCAGCCTCAGGGTGCCCTTGTTTCTCCTTGGCAATCAAGGCACTGTCCTTTTTACCATCTTGCATTGAAGTCTTTCTTTAGTAACCATCCTATGGTGGAAACCCAAACTCTACCAATTACTGATTCAGAGTGTTGCTGTCCCATAATACCACCCAAAACCACCCTTTTCCTGTGCAGCCCTCTCCAACACATCCAATGGAGGATGTAGAAATACCCCCATTTCTATGTGAGTCCCATGCTGTTATAAGCCTGTTCCCCTCAGGCCACACTTGGCCACCCCAATAATGTAGTGCTACGGGAGAGCTGGTTACATAAAAGCCCTGTGCAAATCCCCTGTCAGTGTCCTGTTTATCTTACAACAAAGATAAAATTACCTTTTCTTATCGTACCCTGGAGGAACAGTGACCCAGACTGGGCTGGATTGCCCCAGGAAACTGTGCTTCCCACCTTGACTTCCTTTTGTGACCCCTAATCTCTCATTCTTTCTCTGCCATGCAGTTTGCCTTCGGATCCAGATCAACCCCCAGAACAAAGGCGAGTTCCAAGGCATTTCACCGGAGCGGGCTTTTGCTGATTTCCTCTTTGCCAACACCATCCTCCATCTTGTGGTCATCAATTTTGTTGGATGAGCTTCTAGAAGAGACTGAGGTACTGATCTGTGTGGTCACAAAAGGGACGACCACAACTCACATTAACTTCAGTACTTTTGTAGAGTTGGGAGAGAACTAGAAAAATAGTGAATCCAGGAGTCCTAGCTCCTAGCTTCATCTTGGCCAAGTACAGTTAAGCTGTTGTCCTCTAGATTGATACAGGGTTAAGATTTACAGCTGTCTGGGTTTATGCATGTATTTTGGGGGTTGTGTCATTTAAAAGACAATTTAACTGGCAGTGTTACAGAAACCTACTTACATTTCTCTCTTACAAGAGAAATACCCCATTCTTCTTTGGAAGAGGGGCTTTGGGAGCTGAAACTCCTGGGCTCTGGGAGGCTTCTCTTATTTGGAGGCCATGGTGTCCAAGCCTCGAGTTTCTCAGCAGATGAGGGAGTTTGTGACCGGGAGAGTTTGGTGCTGGAAAGTGGAGGATGTGCACTGTTGTTACTGTTGCAAGGGGCTACAAGGTCATTGGAGCTTGTGGGGTATTTCCTCTGCGTTTGCAGAAACATCACTCAATGTTGCCTTTCTCTCCTTCCAGGTCTTGAATTGCTCTTGAGCCCTGATGCCACAGCCTGGCATTAGGAAGTGCTGTTCCCCAGCAGACTCTTTACCTACTTCCTTGATGGAGGAACGGGAAGCAGGGCTCAAGATTTTTCCCCACAGACAGCCCTATGGAGGGGTCTACTGTGCTATGGACGGGTCTGCTGCCTCACATCAATAACTGTAATCCTTTCTATCAATAAAATCCTTTATAATACTGCAGTCTTATCCCTATTAGTGGCAAATACAGACATTCTTCTGACACCCAAGTTCCCTGTCAGGCACGATGCACTCCTCCCTCCCTTTCTGCCCAGCAGGCTTTTTTTCTGTGCCCCAGTTTCAGAGGGAAGCAGGAAACAAGTCGTCATGGAAACTTAATTGTCATTCACCCTTTTCATCTCCCTGTTTCCTGCCCCTTTATCTTATGGAAAGTATATTGCCAATGTGCCTCGAGGCTTCAAAGCTGTGGAAAATTTGGGTTAGGCTGTGGTCATGAACGGAAGGAAGGAGAGGGGCTCCTCCAGCATATCGTTCGGTGTATACCTGTCTTCACACAGATACTCCTGTATCTACAAGAGATCCTGTATCCCTCAAAGGCACGTGGGGCACAGCTGGATGTCCCAGCTGGGCTCACTAAGGCCTGGTAGTGATACAGCCACCCTACCACAGTGTTAGCTTTTCTTCAGCCTAATGTGCTGATGAATCCAAGGATGTTGGACGGGGTTGCCAGGCTGTGTCAGTGCCTCGGACAGAACTGCGCTTGAGCTCTTCTGAGTCCATGGAGAAGGTCACCCCTCAGACTTAACCACATTGAAAATCCTTCCCCCTCTAAAGCATTATGAAATGCTTAAACTCAATGGCTTTGGCCCTTGGCCCTGCCTCCTCAAGCCCAAGCTAGCTCCTCCATTGAGGTCAAATGCTTCTTTGTCCTGATGGAAAAGTAGAGCCCTGTGTTGATCAGATTATGGGCACAGAACCAGACATTAACCCCAGCTAGTCCCTCCACACCTTCAGCTGCAGAATTTGCCTGGGTTACCTTCACACATGAGGCCCTCTCCATGTGCTGATGCTGCTTCACACTTGTCTGATTTGCTCTGCAGCTGAGACACAGGATAGGTTGAGGCTATGTGCCAAAGCAATGCTTATCTGCTGGCACTACAGAATCACAGAATGGTTAGGGTAGGAAGGGACCTCTAGAGATGTAGTCCAACCGCCCCGCCAGAGCAGGGTCACCTACACCAGGTTGCACAGGACAGCGTCCAGGCGGGTTTTGAATGTCTCCAGAGTGGGAGACTCCACAACCTCTCTGGGCAGCCTGTTCCAGTGCTCCACTACCCTCAAGGTAAAGAAGTTCCTTCTCATGTTAAGATGGTACTTCCTATGTTCAAGCCTGTGCCCATTACCCCTCGTCCTATCACTGGGCACCACTGAAAAAAGACTGCTCCCATCCCCCTGGCATCCTCCCTTCAAGTATTTGTAGGCGTTAATAAGATCCCTCCTCAATCTTCTTTTCTCCAGACTAAAGAGACCCAAGTCCCTCAGACTTTCCTCATATGAGAGATGTTCCAATCCCCTAATCATCTTTGTAGCCCTTTGCTGGACCCTCTCCAGCAGATCCCTGTCTTTCTTGAACTGGGGAGCCCAGAACTGGATGCAGTACTCCAGGTGTGGCCTCACCAGGGCAGAGTAGAGGGGGAGGATGATCTCCCTCGACCTGCTGGCCACACTCTTCTTGATGCACCCCAGGATGCCATTTGCCTTCTTGGCCGCCAGGGCACATTGCTGGCTCATGGTCATCCTGTTGTCCACCAGGACTCCCAGGTCCCTTTCCACAGAGCTGCTCTCCAGGAGGTCAGCCCCCAACCTGTACCAACGCATGGGGTCATTCGTCCCCAGATGCAGTACCCTACACTTACCCTTGTTGAATTTCATCAGGTTTCTTTCTGCCCAACTCTCCAGCCTGTCCAGGTCTCGCTGTAAAGCAGCACAGCCTTCTGGCGTGTCAGTCACTCCTCCCATTTTTGTGTCATCAGCAAACTTGCTGATGGTACACTCTGTCCCTTCATCCAGATCATTGATGAAGGAGACACTAAGGAGACAAAACACAGGGTCTGATAGCTTCAACCCTTCAGCGTTGGATTATGGCTCCTGTTTACCACCTTTTTCCTTTTAACATTTGCTGCAGCCATTAAACCCATAAAAGTGTGACACCTGGGGCTCCTAACTCTCTTGCCTAATGTAGGGTCTGAACAGTGAGGTATGAGGGAGCAGGGTATTCACTGTCTCAGAGGGTGCTGTCTGGGTCTGTGCTAGGAACAGAGAATTCATGCCAGCTCTGACACCACCACCACACTCCAGTCCAAGGCATGAAGCTGGCTTTGTCTACAGTGGCACCAGCTTTGTACCGCTGAGGAGCAGGCAGGGGACTCGACAGCATGTGTAAATGAGCCACCGAGATCTTCTTCCCCACGAGGAGGACCTTCTCTGAGCCAGGCCTGTGGCAGAGAGAGCCCCGGCACGTTCACACGACGAGGCACAGCTCAGGGTGTCCCCTTTGCCACTGCAGCTGCTGCCGTTTGCGAGCTGCGAGTGCCTCCCTGTGGGCTTGTGGGACATGGTCTCCCCGCGGTTTGGCTTCACAGAGCGCTCCAGGCTGGGACCCTCCTGTGGCCACTTCTGAGAACTGCACGGGAACCTGCGAAAAAAGAAAAACTGTTGGGTTTCTTTCTTTTTTCCCGACTTTTACCGGCTTGCAATGCCTCTAGTTGCCATAAACTCAGTACTGGAATCCAGGTCCTATTAGAGCTACTCCCACATTTGAATAAGCTTCAGCAAGCCTGTAGGTATCTCCAAGCTCTGCAACTTACAAAGACCATGCTTGGGTCCGTGTTCACACTGTAGAAGAGGGCAAGAAGAGAGGCTGTTTTGTGTACAGGGCCATGTTTAATGAGAGATGGCAAATGCTGGTCAGGGTGTTTTCTCCAAGAAAATCCCTAGAAACTACTCAAATTCATCTCCTACCCATAGGTAGGTATTTGGAGGCAGGAGCTGGCATAGGGGAGAGGGTGTTAGAGATCAACATCTCTTCCCCTGCCAATGTGAGAGGACTCACTGGCCTGCCCCATCTTCCTCCCTTCTTTTTCGGGTCAGAAGTGAAAGGATTTTTCTGTGTGGATTCACTGCCTGTATAACAGGGTGCAGAGGCCTATCAGCAAATTCAGAAATCTTACACGCTTGTAAGATCTCTCTCAGCCACCCACCACACTCTATAATGTATTTCCTCCCCTCCATTCCCCAGCCTATGCTATACATAGCTCAATCTTTCCTGCTGTAGCCCAAACAACTCCCCCCAGACACAAGAGCAGGCTGCGGTGAGGGGGCAGGAAGGGAGGCTGCCTTAACCTGATTCAACTTTGGCTTGTGGTCTAACGTCTGCTGTTCTTTTCCACATGCTTCCCCACCTCCCTGCCCTGTGCCACACCAGCCCTGCTCCCCTCACCCCCTGTTTTGTGCTCCACTTTCCAGAGGAAGCGGTTTCTGTGGTAGGGTGTAGAGGAGCATCAAAAGGTGACCCAGATCTCGATTGTGGCGTCATGGAACTGGCGGTGCATCCTCTTCCTGCCCCATCTGGGCCATGAGACCCCTTCCACATCCTGTCCTACCATGTTATTTCCTGCCTGTGCTTTGCACTGTGTTTTTTCTTTCTCGAAATAAACAAGAAAGTGCAAAGTGGTGATGAGGGGGCACATTGTGGTGGTGGGAGATTGAAAGCGTAATATCTGCAAGTATCTTTGAACTAGACCTACAAATTCAGTGTTTTGCAGGTCACATGCTAAGAGTCGCTTTAGTCAAAATATGTAACTTTATCTGTACACTCATCCCCTCACTTGGCAAATCTTATCACTGGGGTCATTTAACCTGGAAGAGAAAAGGCTGAGATGTGGAAACAGAGGCAGCACACTGTCCTCCCTCCTTGACCATACAGCTAGGGGTGGGTTTGAAGTGCAACACAAAAAATTTAAGATGGATATTAATTTTAAAAAGTGATGCTGAAGGTAAAGAAGCATGGAAACTTTTATTCCAAGTCCCTGAAGATTTCTGGAATTGGGTTAATCAGTTAGAAAGCCATGAAATGCAATTACTTGCTTTGTAGTTCAAATATGGTTTAGCTTCATCAAGCTGTTTCCCGGTGAGGTGGCAGACCTCATCATGAGTGAAATGTCAGCTTAATAGCTGCCTGGAATCTAGCACTTGAAGAGCTGTGGGCTTCCTACAGCTGGAGAGGAATGAGAGTGACTGCTGTGTCAAGGGAGAGACAAGAGAATGAGTCCCTGAATGTCCATACTATAAAATAATCAGGGCAATAGACCTGGAAAGTTTGAAGGTTTTCATTGGCAGGAGGGGTCAGTAACTCTCTGTCACCCTGTGACAGGCCACCTACTAAATGGTCAGGTGGCAGCACCATGGCAGGAGACCCAGGAGACTTTGTTGTGTTGCTGTTCAACACTGTGGAGTCATCCCGTGGCAGGGATGCTGGCATGGCCTTCACTTGGGGACCCTCTCCCACATGAAGCACCAGGGCTTTTGGCTAAAAGCATTTGAAGCATGAGTCTTTCCAAAATCAGAGTTCCTTGCAATGGCTGTGAATCCAGCAGGACTGAGAAATATCCCATGAGGGGTAATCACCCCCACCGGTCTGGCGAGGCTTTCCCTGCCACACCGTTTGGGCACTGGTGTGAGGTACAAGCAAGGTTCAAACTTTGCAGAGAGGGTGTGTTTCTTTCACTGCACCCTTCTCATTTCTCCCTCCAGAGTAATCTGGTGCTTCAGAATAAGATGGAGAAATTGATGTTACAAAAGGAGAAAATTTCTTTTCCAGTCTTGCCAGTGACAGGCTGAGCCTGGAGACACATGCCGGTCGGTTGGTGTCATTAATGGAAAGCAGGTACCTTGTTCTCCAGTGACGCTTGGGAGTGGGGGACATTTAGAGGCAGGACACTTCAGGCTCCTGTGTTCCCCATAGCAGTAGTTGCACACTGCCATCAAGAGCCTGGATGGCTTACTAGTCCTCTCACTGTGGGCGAGCCATATCCTACTGTTGTCTTCACATAGGCCAGAGTCTGCTCTTGGGGGAGAGGTGCTCTCCTCCATTTGCCTCCTTCCGAGCCAGCCACACTGTTCTCACCCAGACACAGCCAAGTTGTCTTGGAAACGGGCTTCCCATAGATACAAAAGACAAACAAGTTTCTTATTTTTGGTAAGAATTGTTTAATAGCAGCCAAAGGCCTAATGAAATGCCAAGACATCTGTGTGGTTGCCAGTGCAATTCAAGACTTAGCAGCGGGCAAATTTCACATGCATGCACTGGTTCCAAGGAGTGCACGCATGGACAGGTAAATATTTAAGTATAGTTTTATGCAATGATTATAAAAAGAGATCGGGAAATCTAAGGCTGTTAGAACTAAACAAAAAGAACAAATGAAGTTTGTATTTCCACTAAACTCAAAGCCAAATCTTAAGCTGGTTTAAATTCAGAAAATGTGATAATGAAGTGAGAATTTTACTGAATTCAGGATTTCTGGGAGACCTAGCAGCATATCTTTAAGGGGGGGGGGGGGGGAAGATACCTTGCTCTGATGTAGCAAAAGACAGCAGGACATGGTGCATAGCACCCTAAATAAGTCCCCCTTTGCTTTTCGGTTTTTCATTTGCAACAGAAATGGTGTCTGTGGGGATGCACTCTAAGACATGCGTACCTGAAAGCTACCAAAATACGAAAAATTCACATTCAAGTGATATTTAGCTTGCAGCTTTCAACAAAAAGCACTGCCCCAAGCAGTAACTCTATGTCTTTTTAACGCAAGTAATAGTGATGTTTGGCAATTTATAGTTATAGTGAACTATGCTTCATGCAAAAAGAGGCTTTGTCATGCGAAGTGAATCAGGCATCCGGGGAGCAAGATGCTGCAAATTTTAAGCTTATTTTTTAGTAGCTTTATAACAATGCAAATAAAGCAATTTAGACTATAATGGCTGGGATGATATCCAGAGCACACGATGCTCCAGTAACGATTCCTCAGCAGGCTTTTTTGGTAATTCAGGACTGCACCATCTAGTTGCTTTCATTCCTGTAACAAAAATAAAGGTATGTTAAATCATTATTTGGGATATAGTCACAGCTATGTAATTGTAGACCTGTAGTGTCTAGGCACTAGAAAGAGGAGAAAGAGACGTGGGGTCAAAACTAATATATTAGGTCTGAGGTCTTGAAGTCAGTAAGCATCAAATTTCCCAGCTGGAGACTGGTCAGGGGATGAATCTGATGGATGGATGCAGACAGGAGAAGGGATGGATGTAGAAATAGAAGGGAGAGATGTCTAGAAAGAAGAAAAAAGTTAAATTTGCATGTGGATAAGTAAACAGGCTTGAGGGGTGGGCGAAAACAATGATTTGGCCAAAGGATTGGAAGGATTTTACTGTTGGTAGACAAAAGGTGTATGGCTAGACTGCATAAACAGTTATTAAAGAAAGAAGGAATGTTCATAGCTAATGAACTTATCCAGATGTTTTCTGTCAGAGGCCTTACCACCCCATGCATACTCACTTTTTTTTCCACATAAGCATCGTTATCAGCACATTAAAAATTATTCCTTTCATTAAAATTATTTTCAGGCCCAGCTGTGATAAAGACAGCATGTTCAGGTTTCCATCTGTAAAAGTAACAGAGGATGAATGTCACAAGAGTACTGAGACATCCTCACTTCCAGACAGACTTAAAAATGCTTCTTAATGAAGCTGTTCCACTTCATGCGATTGAGTCAGCTAGTAGGACAGCTAACAAGACAGTGAGCAGGACTGTCTCACTGAGAGACTTTAATTTCTTCCAGTTGCTGTTTCAAGGGTGGGGTTTTCATTCAATAATCTCTTAATTATCCAATATGCAAGTCTGCCAACCATCTAGCTGTTTTTTAAATACAGTGTATTATGGACCCAGGATGCTGGAGGCATCCCGCCTGCCTCTCCCTAAAATTTTTTAAGATGGCCAGGGGGAAAACAAGTTAAATTTTATTCAAAGAACACAAAGTTTATTTGGATTTTCTATTAAACTTAAGCTAAAAGCCATCTGCATTTGAAAAGACATTGATCTATATTGGGGAAGCAGGGAGCTGTCATCAAAAAGTCACTTTACGTTTATCTTTGAAAACCTCTCTCTGAAATGACTGATCAAATCAGCCAAGTTTACTGATGAGTATTTTTCAGAAGTGGTGTTTTGGAAACATTTTGACAAACTGGTTTCTTTTCATCAAGGCTGCATGTTTGCAAAAGTACAGCTTTTCTGCAAATAAGCCAAGTGCAGAGGCACGCTCAGCTCCTTTGAACCAGCAGGAACAGCAACTGCTTGGGCTCCAGTGTTGGGTAGTGTACTCCCACAGCCAGGAGCTGAAGCAAAGCTTGCTCAGATGCAACCCTGCTGCTTGAGAACTCACTGCTGAAACCACCTGCTTATCTTTTGGTTCATTTGGTGTTTGTGGACCCAAAAATAAAAACTCTTTTGAAGTCTGAAATGCAGACAGACATCCAGGAAGGTTGACTCATATCAGTACCGTAAATCATTATGTGATGGGAGCACTTGTTTGGCTAGTCCTAGCAAGAACACGTAGGCACTGGCACCACTGGTCACACCAAATTACCAGCTCAGATCTGGAGGACTACATTAACCCAATGGCTTCCAGCGTTGATGCTTAAAGCCTGTGTGGCCCTTTTGGAAATTTCCAGTCAGAGCTTTTTGCTCCAACAGGAATTCTGCAAACAGGGAACATTAGCAAAAACTTGGGAAGACATTTCCTTTAATCAGGCCAAGCTTAACTCCTAAAATATTGTGCACGTACCTGTCCTGAAGTGCTGAGACACCCCTGTAACACAGACAGCGCTGGCACCTGAGATAGTAACAATACATTTTATTAATAGTAGAAATGTACTTCTTCAGAAGTTCATAAAGATATCTCTACTTGGAAGGGCTGGATTAGAGTTTCTGGCCACTAAATCCTCCCATAAACACTCATTTCTGCTATTTTCAGGGCAAACATAAAACATGATCTAATTAAACTTTAGTGTCCCATCAGACAAAGGAATTTCAAGCTTTATATCCCCAACAGCATGATTGTAAGATCTCTCTGCTGGGACTGTACCAGTCTACTGACCCTTAATCTTGTTTCCACCGAGGAAAAAGACAAAAGAAAACAGAGGCAACAAGGCAATATTCCTCTGGAGTGTGGGAGCACCATGCAGCATTTTTTGCAGGGTTGGGAGATGTGAACAAGTCCTGCTCATACTTATAGCACAGAGACCAGAGTAGCTGTAGCCCTGTACACACATCCAAAAAATGCCATTACCACTTTCAGGATCCTCGCCCTCCAGTTCTCCAAAGCCCTCATGATTTGCACCACACTGCATTTCATCTTTCTTGGCCCAGTACGTTGACAGGTAGCTCGCTTCTTGTTTGTTCTCAGAAGTTGCCACCTCCACAATAGCATTTGTCTGCTTATCAGCTGAGTTAAGAGTAAGCCTTTCAGGGGAGTAATCTGTGATAAGGCACATTTCCAAATCCTCATCATCTTTAGAGATCAGCCTGTAGGCTGAAGGAGATGGAGTAATATCTGAAAATGGAAAAGAGAAGAGACATTAGATGAGGGTACACAGTCATAGTTCCTTCAGTCTTAACATACAGACACTTAGGTATGGAGGTTTTTCCATTATTCCAGTGGGAAGTTGCATGATCATAGGGATCTTATGCTAGGACACCTTTAGACAACCAAGGCATCCACAGCAGATGATGCAGGAGCCACATGAGATTTATGTTGACTTACATTATGTAGGAGACATAGAGTGGTCAAGCAGGATCCCTAGAGCATCGCAATGATGCTCATGGCCATCCCCAGCCTAGATGTCCTTATCTAACCTAGTCATTCCACTCTGTAACAGCTCATGTAACTCTACTCTGTAGCCTGGGCTTCCTTTCGGATCTTGGCCTGGATGCATTCAGGAATGCGTTTAACGGGCAGAGAGCTTGCTGTCTTCTTGCTTCACTGCTATGAGATGTAATGTGTCTGGAGAGAACTGAGCAGCTCAAGGACATTCTACCTTTCCTGCAAAAGTGCACTCATATCCACCACTGACACTCAAAATCCCACTTCCTCCACCTGTCTAGAGGGATGGTGGATAAATGGCCAAGTCTTAAGGGTGTCCACATTTACCCCCAGTCTAGCTACTTGTGTTCCTATCGGAGAAAGCTAGGAAAGCCACTGCACAGTAAGAACACATGGCTGCATTTAGTGAAAGTAAGATGAAACAAACAAATGTTTCATTATGTTCCACCACCTGACAGTGCAGTGCAAGATTTTTTTTACTTAATTTTGCCCTGCAGAAGAGGGGTTTGGGGAACTAAAGGCTGTAGATATAAGATACCTGGGGTTTATTTCTGTTTCTTGCTCCAAATTCAGCTAGCAAGTCAGTTAGACTAGGATTTTTGACCCATATCAAAACACTACCTGTGGTTAAACTCTTTTTTTGCACATTTAGCTTTGTTAACTTGTACTCTAAGCATACTTGTTTCAAATATAAGCATATTTGCTTCATCCCTGTTTACACACCACACTGATAAATACTGTAGAAATATTAGACAGCTAAGCTCCCTGATGAAGAAGTTTTAATTTCTTCCCATAGGGGAATTTTGGACTAAATCTTGGCTTTTAGAAAATATTTCAAAATCTTATGCAAGTGCAGACCCTAGTTCTGTCACCGAGATAAATGCTTTTCATCTGTTCAATTGCCAGTTGTCATCACCTTAGTGAAATAGCCATACTTCTTTATTAGTATGATCTCAGAAAAAAACTATTCCACAAAGCCTAATGATTCATTCTCTAGCCCTGCCTTTGAAAAACCTGATGAGACTATCTCTTTCCTAACTATGTGGAATATGGTCTAATGTATGTTCTGACTCTCCCAACCCTACTCCCCTCCTCCTATACTCCCTGTTATTGTTTTGGAAATAGTTTTCAGTGATCATTTGTTAGGGAGAGGGAGACAGGAGCACATAAAAAGCTTAATGGTGGATCCCTGCATAAAATACAGATGAACCAGGGTACATCATTGTCACGGAGTACAATGAAAGAGGAATGAAAGAGAAGAGGAGGAATTGATCGAACTGTTCTGCTTCTCTATTCTAGTGAGTGCTGTGCTAGCTGAAGAACTATATATCCACCTCTCCAAATTAGGATGTTTTTCCCCCTTTTAGTCTGTGCAATGCTTTTATTTTGATCAGATAAAAAAATAAGGTCTGTTTTTTGCAAGCAGTTTCAGCCGCACTTGTTTTGCAAAACCCTCATTTCTCATTCTTGCCAGAGTTGCTGCTGGCTTTGTTCTGGTACTAGAGTCTTTTTCCGATAAGTTCCTTTGCGTGTTTCCCCACTGTTATGAAAGTTTGCAGATAGCAGTCTCAGTAAATATCAGCTATTATAACCGCAGCACTGTGACCTATGTTTCCTGTTTTTCTGTCTTAACGAGTTGGTGGACGTGTTGGAGATGCTGTATTGATATTTATGACCTATATTTGCAGGACAGATTGATAAGTAAATCATGATACTCTGAGCTGTTCACCCTGCCTAATTTGATCTTTACTGAAGGATATCTTCCAGGTGGAAGAACAGGAGCTGTTGGAATACTATTCCTCACCAGTCTACAGAGAAAGCCAATTCCAGAGGATTTTTTTTAGGGAGAGAACAGTAGAAGCCTGTTCCAACATCAGACTGAGACCTATTCCTTTTTTTCCAAACAACCTGCAGTAGAAACCTGAACTGGTTTAACACACAGATTATATTATACAGAGATTTATCTCATTCTCCATTCCCTCCAAAATTATCTGAATCCCTGGTCAGACTGGAATTGGTATGACAGAGGTCTTTGGTCCTCTTACCATTCCTCAGCCTGAGACAAGGTATTCCACAGCTAGAGTCAACCTGGAGCTATTGCCCAACTCAGATGAAATATATACCTCCTCACACACTCATACAGGCTAATCTTGACCCCAGAGGAGCAACTCCAGTGACTTAACAAGCACTTTAGTGATGCTTGCTGGCTGTCCTCCAATGGTGGTTCCAAAAGGTCTACCAGAGATCCTTTGTGAAATCTGCCAGCCTTACATGGATGCTAGGATGTCTACAGCAAGACTACATGTCCACATTTAGTGCCTGAGCCCTTCTTTAAACTTCTAGTGCTCATGTCTGGGGGCAGTCAGATAAAAGAAACCAGGTCCTAGTCCAGCATCAGTCAAGTCATCCAAAGTACAAAGACTCTGTGCAAAGATTCTGTATTGCAAATGTGAATATGCTGCTTCACTTACAGGGTTCAGGCATAATTCTGGTCTCCGTCCCAAAAATGGATTTGTCATTGCCTCTGTAATTACACTTGGGGAAGTCAAACTACCAAAACCATCCAAGACCTTTCTCACAAACCTTTACAAGGGAAGATTTCTAGCTGAACCAAAACTAAAACTGAACTAATAGAGGAAGATACCCAGTATGTGAGGAGAAATCAAGTGTTCAATGGACTAAATAGTTCTCTAGTACCAAAACAGGATAAATCCTGGGCTTACAGCATGTGTTCACATTAAGGAAAAGTTGAGATGAAGTTTTCTTAAATTTCATATTGGGATGCAACATGCTATTTGTTTTCATGTATAGATTTATTCATGCATCACCTAAACTGTGGGAGAAATTTACTATGATCTCCTCTGCTGCTCCTTTCAGCAACGCTAAGGAAAGCTTGTTGGGGGTCAGAAGGAGCAATTCTGTTTATCCAATCCACTCTTTAAAGCTTACAGGTGAATGAGATGGCTTAACCTCTTAACTATGTAACAGTTGTCTGGAAACAAAAGACTTGAAGTGGCTACTTATGACCATCCTCAGAACCTCTGTCATTATCACATAATAATTTGAGTGCTTTTTCTTCCAAAATCAGAGTGGGTTTTAATTGCCAGAACAAGTTTTCAATTTTATATGCCAATATAAATTTTCAATTTTATACTTAGTTTCTAGAAAAAAAATCATAGAATCATAGAGTGGTTTGCATTGGAAAGGACCTTTAAAAGTCATCTAGTCCAACCCTCCATTCTAATAATTTTAGCTCACAAAAAAAGAAACTTTCTGAATTAGAGATTTACTATTCCTTTTGGACCAGCCAAAAAAAAATCACATTCATTTAATGAGTTAAAAAAAAAAACAACCAAACTATGCAAAAGAATCAACTTAAAATCCCTTTCTAAAAACAGGTGGAAGATCATTTTCATGTTGATATCAAAAAGTCAGAAGAACTTTTGATGTTACACCTGTGGAATTGCCTCAGATGTAGATCTCTATTTCACACCAAAATGATATCCTTTCCTGATCAGTCTATTTAATGGGCACTTTCAATTAGATAACTTATTTGGGATCATAGCCTTGTGCCATTTCCAAAAAATTACTCTCCTAACTCCATCATCCCACACACCCCAGTTTGAATCATTGCAAATACTGTAGTCTAAGTCACCTTGGAAATTTCTTCACAATGCAGTGTGAAACTAAGACTGAAACACGAACCTGGAGGTATCTCTGATTTCTTTTGCCCTCAGTCTAAGGCAAAACACTATTATTGTCTGACAGAACTCAGAAGTTAATGTTAATGATATGCCAAAATCATTAACCTAAGACATTGCTGGTGCTGTCTCATTTCCACTATTCCAAGTCTCTCTGCTCCACCTTCACAAGCACCCTATTGAGAAATAATCTTGGGTTCATTTTCTTTCGGCCCTCACTCCTCCCTCCACTCTTCTTCAAGAGTTTATGGGGCCTACAGGAGAGCTGGGGAAGGACTTTTTACTAGGTCATGTAGTGATAGGACAAGGAGGAATGGATATAAACTGGAAGAGGGCAGGTTTAGATTAAACATTAGGAAGAAGTTTTTCACTTTGAGGGTTGTAAGGCACTGGAACAGGTTGTCCAGAGAAGAGGCCCCATCCCTGGAGGTGTTCAAGGCCAGGCTGGACGTGGCCTTGGGCAACCTGGTCTAGTCGGAGGTGTCCCTGCCCATGGCAGGGAGGTTGGAACTTGATGATCTTCAAGGTCCTTTCCAACCTAAACCATTAACCAGTGGACACTGCTGCCGCCTTCATGCCTTCATAGCCTGTCCTTCTCCACATCTTACTCACCTGGGTTGACTTTAAATCTAGTCCCTCTTCCAAACACAAATTTACTGTAACTTTCAGGTTCCCACTCAATGAGAAGCCTTTGCAATAAATTCCTGCCTACCAGCTACGTATTCCAATGGCTCTTCATCTAAAATATGTAAAGTTGTTTACCAGAGGATGACACGCAAAGGTATTTAAAATTTCATTATATCTTTTCATGTTCCTAAATCATTTTAAAATACCACTGAGGAGAGGAAAGAGAGTTACCATGCATCACAACAAGTTCAGTTCCACTTCCAAATACAATTTTTCTGGTTCCTGACTGTTCACACTGTAGCAACAGTTTTTACAAATATAGAAGGGGACTTTACTTTAGGTTTTTAAACTCAAAAAATCATGACATGTTCTCTTAGGATTAGAGTTAGAAAATCCGGTCTCTAAGCCATTAGTCAGAGTAACCTCCATCTATTATTTTAAAGATGCAAAAATCAAGTCTGAAAATTTTAATAGCCAGAAACTCTATAAAAATGATAAACTTTTTATGTAGCATTCAGCCATGTGTGAATTGCTTGCAGCACTCTATGTGTGACTGCACCGTGCTGTGACTATTAAACCTGTGTGAACATTACCATCTTCTCTAGCTGTTCTTTCCTGCAGTATGTCACTGCCACAACGTAGCCAAGCACTCCCTGGATTCCAAGATAGCATCTCTATTCCAACTGTTTTTTTGTCCAGGGAAGCTGCAAAGAAATTGGAACTTGCTTCCATGAAAATCCCTAGTCCATCTACCCAATGAACAGATAATTTGCCAGTCCTGGTGCTAATATGGAACTGAAAGCTCAAACTTACTTGGAGTAACAAGAAGTTGGGTCCCAGTTCCAAATGTGAGTTTCACATATCCCTGATTGGCACACTGGTGTCAACCTCTACAAAAATGTAGACAAGTTTTCCCAGTGCATACTGACAACCAGGTCAACAGACATTTCAGAACAGTGAATAACTTAAGGGAGCAAGGATGAAACACATTGACATATGTCACCATCAAAGTATCAAAGAAATCTACTAGAAAATTATCAGGATCAGAAACAGGGAGATCAAATAAAAGAATGTTCATTCACTCATTGGTTACAGTTTGTGTATTATGCCTTTTGGGGCAATACTAGGAACAATCTGTGGTTTTCCATCTGTAATGTCACCTAAAATTCCTGTTCACTCTGCCATATAGTTAGGGCCACTGCCTTTCAGTCCAAGTTTTCTCCTGAATTTTTCACCATTTACTCACCTGGCTTGATCACCAGCAAGGTTCCTTTTCCTAATGTCAGCTTGTATCCTTCTCCACCCCCATAATTCACACAACCCAGGAAACCTTTGCAAGAACCCCTTTAACCTTCGTTACAGATATCTCCTTACAGGTTTGAGTGGCACATTGTGACCCTGTCTAGATCTTAGAGCTTCACAGGCAGTTGCAAAGCCAGTCTGAGCCTTCTAACTCTTCAGGATTCATACACTCTCACTTACTGAGACGTGTGGTAGCAGGACTAAGCATTAAGCATGGCCTTGTAGCTGCAACAGCTTGGCAAATCTGGATTTAAGTCCCAGTCGTGAACAGAACCCACTTGCAATATTTGTGGATAATACAGTGTCTCTACATCAGACAAGCCAGCTAAAAGGCAGTCCAATTCCCATTCCAACACTAATATTAAAAATGTTGTAAGTATACTGTTTCTTCGTGGGATTCTGCTACAAAGACCAGCTAAAATGGTGATAATCATCATAAATGGACACTTTCTAAGTCATAGAATCATAGAATGGTTTGGGTTGGAAGAGACTTTTAAGGTACATCTAGTCCAACCTCATTGCAATAAGGAGGGACATAGTCGACTAAATCAGGTTGCTCAGATCCCAGTCCAACCTGGCCTTGAATGTCTCCAGGGATGGGGCATCTACCACCTCTCTGGGCAATCTGTTCCAGTGTTTCACCACCTTCATAGTAAAAATTTTTTTCCTTATTTCTAGTCTGAATCTACCCTCTTTTAGTTTAAAACCATTACCCCTTGTCCTATCGCTACAGGCCCTACTAAAAAGTTTGTCTCCATCTTTCTTATAAGCCCCCTTTAAGTATAGAAAGGCTGCAATAAGGTCTCCCTTATCCAGGCTAAACAATGCCAACTCTCAGCCTTTCCTAATAGGAGATGTGTTTGATCCTTCTGATCATTTCTGTGGCCCTCCTCCGGACCTGCTCCAACAAGTCCACATCCTTCTTGTGCTGGACCTCAGAGCTGGATGCAGTACTCCAGGTGGGTTCTCACAAGAGTGGAGCAGAGGGGCAGAATCCCCTCTCTCACCCTGCTGGCTTTTGATGCACTCCAGGATACGACTGGCTTTCTGGACTGTGAGCGCACATTGCCAGCTCATGTCCAGCAGTATAAATATTATAGCCATTCTTGTATTTCAATGCATTTTCATCTGATTTATATAATCCATACCTTCGCTTGAGGCCAACAGAAGTGGCATGGATTAACCCTTAAGAGAGAACAAATCCACATGACCTACTTGACTAGCAAAACCAGGCTTTGCCTTAGCTTACCACAGGAATGCAATTGATGGAAGAGCACTGAAAGCACATGCCTGCCTGCAGCTGCCTCAAGGCAGACTGCTTGGACAGCTGCTGTGGAATAAATTCCTCTGGTTAAAGAGAGATCTCAGGCTACTCTGCCTTTGACAGCTGCCATTTCCAAGATCTTGGTGTTTATCCACAACAATCTCACAAATTAGGCAAAAAAATCAGAATAAATGTACCTGGTGAAACCAGAAGTCTCATCCCAGATCCAAATGTGAGTTTGTAACTACTTCCATAGCCACACAATAGCACAGTCCTCTACAATATCCAGAGTGGTATTGAATGGAACCTTCAACAGTGAAATACTCCACCAAAATAAATCCTGTTTATCTCCATGAATAGATAGATCCATCTATCCAGGACTTTTCTTCCAACTGATTTTTTTTCATGAGGTATTTTACATCTTTCAAACTCCCAAACACCCGTTCCTTAATATCCCCCTCCAG
The DNA here is from genome assembly GCF_000708025.1 of Charadrius vociferus. Taxonomy (NCBI): domain Eukaryota; kingdom Metazoa; phylum Chordata; class Aves; order Charadriiformes; family Charadriidae; genus Charadrius; species Charadrius vociferus. Next base: position 128,892 of record NW_009649172.1, on the reverse strand, counting down.
TATATTTATCCCATTGCTTCCAGAAAGCCACCTGCATCACAAGTTCTGTTCTTCATCTCGTTCCTTGTTTATTTAGTCTAATAGTCAGATTCCTCTCTCAAAAATTAATTTATTTACTGTTACTTCACAGCTCACCTAATGTTTGATGATGTAGTACAAACTCCATCATCCACTTCTCTTGGATTTGCCATCTGAATTAGTCAAGAGTGATTCCAGAGCAAATTTGCCATTTAGGTTTTAAGTAGAGAGCACATTTTTTGGTATGCAATTTCTTTGTGGCAGGGAGACCATTGCTGATTCTGCCATTAAACACTGAGGTTTCAGTATGCATTCGGTAAGCTCTTAGGTTCTGCAGTGTGACCAGAGTGAGATCTGGAGTAGCTGCATACAGACATGACCATAATGGTAAATTTGGGAGCATGTAAATGAACTCAGGCAGAGCTTTGATTTATAGCTCATTTAGCTTGCTGATAGCTCCAGATAAACTTGAGGTTCTTATTTTTCTTAGATGTTTTTGAACAGGGTCAGGAAGGTCATTTGAAACATGAGGAATTTCCCCAGAGGTTTTTCAGAATGAATGGTTTCTTTATATTGCTGTGTTTTTTAACTTTCAGAATAAAATTATTTTGAAATTATCTTAACAATCACTACCATTCTAAGAAATGGAAACATTACTTTTCAAGAGTAAACCCAAAGCATTTAGATATTAAATGTTTCTAAAAGTATTCTTAAGAAATTTGGAAAAATGGATACATTTACAAAAAATATAGTGTCTCAGGATCTTCCTTAATTTCTTTCCCTTTTCCAAAGAGTTTCAGACAAGAGAAGAGGTGTGGGGCTTAGGGGGAATTTTCTTCAGATACTTGTGGCAGCATCTGTCAAAGCACATATTTTTTTCATGCTTTTTTGTTCAGAGAAAATTATTTTGTGGTCAGGGTCATGTTTCCATCTTTCAGCAAAAGTCATTCAGTTATGAAATTTGCCTCTTGACCCCTTCCCCCTCTGTTTAGATGCTTTCTGACTGCTGCTGTTGAGTTTCACCTTTCTGCTCTGTTCTCCTGCAATGTCCACCCTCCTTTGCAGGCTGCACTTCATATTTTATTAAGTAATACTTGCAGGGTTCCGGTCTGAGGGGGGGATTCCACTACTAAATGTGAACATGTCTCGTGCCCTGAAGCTTGGGCAGTGGTTCAGCACACAACAGAAATCTCCCTTCCACGCTCTCCAGAAATAGATCTTCCTCAGCAGCTCAGGTTCAACAGTGACGTTTATACAACTACACACACACGAACAAGCACTCTGCAAGTGCACATGTAACTTTTCCATTATCCTGAGTCACAGAGAACCTGAGATGCCCTAGGTAGCAGAAGAACCTGAATAGTGCAGTTATTGTGAGAAGGGCTGAAAAGAATAATGCAGAAATATCAAATATCAGAACCTGAGTTCAAGCCATGCAATCACAGAAGTTTGAAACTGAGCTAGTAAGTGCAAAAATGACAACAACAAATCCCACAAAACAAAAACAAAAACAAAAACAAAACCAAAAACAAAACAAAACAAAACACAAAAACACAACAAAAGCAGAATGACAAACCAATTGGAGCCAAACTTGGGTAGTTTAGTTGAGAGTGTCCAAATGCATCCTCCCAATCTGCGCACCTAGCTAGTTTGGCATGATAAAAGCTGGTTGAGCGTGCTGGAAGCTCTGTGAACCAAGTCATACGTAAATGGAAAACTGCATTCACACAAAAATGGAGATTGGGGCACAGGGCATCAAAACCTCACTCACTGGTCAAGCCCAGCATCCCTCCCGAAAGTTGACCCATAAAGACCCCCGTGCCTCAAGAGCTTATAAATTAAACACAGAGTGAGATCATGGTTAATTCATTACTTAATGAGCAAACAAAATCCAAGCATCAGTGACAGCTCTCTCCCATTCTTCATGAAAAACCTAGACACAATTCAGTTTGCTCTCCATCCCAAAGAGAAAATGCAATTTAATTTCTGAAAAAGCTGAGATAACATCTAAGGCTCAGGTGAAGTATTTACAATTCCTTTCACTCTCTTCCAGTGGGGAAAAAAAAATGTTTTGGCAATCTTCTAGGAGTGTTTTACTTTTCCTAGCTATTTATTCTTCTGTGAAATTCAAAAATCCGAAGAATCTATGATTCTGGGTGAAAATTTACTTGAGATTTAGTTAAAGGAGTAGTGAAAATTTTACTTGGGTTTTCTGATTCAAATGCTCAAGAGTTTCTTAGGTGTCACTATGTCCTCACAATTTTCAAAGGAGGAAAGAACCAATATTTTTTCTTTCCTTCAGTGGTTTTGCATTGTATATCTCCAAATCCAAGTAGCTATCGGGAAATCCCCCCTTGTTTATAACTGGGGACCAATTTTCTTACTCATAATTTTATTCCAGATGAAGAAAAGAAATAAACTACAGAGTTTTCTGAGAATATTTTTCAAACACGAGCCTACCTAAGCTACAGTTGGGCATTTACCTAACTTGCCAATTTCCCACACCTGGAGAAAGAAGGTGGTTAGTTCCTTCTCCAAACCGGAGTTTATTAATCTTCTGGAAAGAAAACCACGACACAAAGCTAGCTTAGACAATGTTGCATGCATGAAACTACTCAGAGTGGGAAAGTAGGTTGCATGAACCTACAGAAGTTGCCAGTTTCTATATCTTCTGTCACAAGAAAGCTCCACAGCTTCTGTAATTTGCTTCATTGTTCTGCAAACCATCTCTCCTGTTCTGTAATGCCCAGCAGATACCGTAGTAACCAAGAGATCACTCTGATTACTTGTTGGCAACAGCCTGCTTCTGAACAGCACTCTGCTAATCTCTTAGCAAATATTAACCTTGTTTTAGGGTGGATTGAATTTTCCCCTGGAACAACTCAATGTCCCAGATCTCAGCAATCTTACTTGCTTTTACCAGGAGCCTGTTTCCATGTCCAAACGTAAGTTGGTAGGTATTCATAGACATTGTGTTGTTTGCCATAGCAAAAACCTTGATACAATCCTATCGACCTCAACCCACCTGAATACCTTCCCGCAATGAAATCCTTCAGTTTCTCCACACACACACTTGCAACGCATTACGTCTTACCTCCATGTCCATTGCTTGTTCTTCTTCCTCCCCATGCTATAGTCTCATTAGTACCACAAGGAAGAGGCACAAGGCAACTCCCTTTCCAAAACAAATCCAAACTAGCACCACTCACTAAAGACCATGAGATTTTTTTCACATCTCTGCTCCTGTATTTCACTTACTGGTTTTCTCTTTTCACTTGCTTCCTTCCCCCAGGATGGACCCTTTCCTGGCGCACACTGGTTAAATAGGAAGTCCACCACTTCTTCCCAGGGAATCCTAAACCTGTGCCAAAGTGCTCCACAGAGCCATTCCACTGTTATTTTGGGGGCCAGAGGACAGTGCCATCTGTATTGAGTCCCCCTTGACTCAGAGAAGAGACAGCTCACCTGGGACAATGAGAAGTTTGGTTCCACTTCCCCATGTGAGTTTTCCCCATCCTCCAGTACTAGCACCGTGTGATAGGTCTTTACAAAATGGGCTTTTTCATTTAGCCACCTCAGTGGGTGCTGGAGGGCTTGGACACATTCAGTCATGGATCTGCCTCTGAGAGAAGCTATAGAGACCCACACAGGCTTCCACAGACCTCCTTGAGCCTCTCTTTGCCAAATACCTTTTCCCGTGTTCACACGCATGGCAATAACTAGATTTGATTACAGTCACCTCAAGTATCACAGGTAGGAAGAATCTACTCCTTAGTTAATGGGAAACACACTATGATCCCTGCCCCAAAGCCTTTTTGCTCTGGAATGGCAAAAAGGGATGGGGATAACAACGTGAATCCACATCTGATTTTTACAGGACCATTGGATTTTACCAGAACATGTTTGGATATATGAAGAGTATAGGTTAAGCTACAACATGGAACTCGTTGAATGCTTTATATATCATGACAAAGAACATTTCATATACCAAGCAGAAACTACCTGCATCCCTATCCTTGAATTTGGTAGTGCGTTTTGTTCTTAAGGCTCATTCATGACCCTTTTCCCCAAAAGACAGCACTGTGTACTTACGGGGTAGCACTGACAACCTTGTTCCAGCCCCAAAGAGGACCCTTCCTCCAGCACCATACACCCAGTGCAACAAACCCTGTCAAAATCTCTCTGTGCACAGATGCAGTCATCCCCTCCACAACTCCTGAGATTCATCCACAGAGAGGGAGGAAGGCTATCCTCAATCCCTGCCCATTTAGGCTCTGGTTAGATGTATTTTGCCCCTGAGGTGCTCCCACTTGCACCGTCAGACCTAAGCATGCTGCATCATCTGCCTTCAGTTTTCTCCTACACCGGTATCATGACTGTATCTCTGAAAAAGTGGACTCGCACAGTCAACCAGCCAAATCCTCTGGAGACTCAGGATACCTACAGACTGAAGGGCTTGGCTACCAGCTTTGTTTAGGTGCTATTGGAGTTTTGGGGTGGAGTTGGTGCCCTTGGATATTTCCAAAGCCTTTGGCATTCTCAGACACGTTGGTCCATAGAGCTGAGTGCCCAACTCAGTACTACAGATGTTGACTACCAGTCACACTTATCCTAAATATACCATGCTACTCACCAGGTCTCACAGTTAAAATGGTGCCCCTGAAAAACATCACCTTCCCAGCATCGGCATTCACACAGGGATCTAAGAGGCAGCAAAGCTAGCAGCCCTTCCTCGCTTTCCCAGTAACTCCCTGAGCTCTGTCACAGCAGCCACCATGTTGTCATCCTGGAATGTCAAGGGTCAGTCCTGGTAAGGTGTTTATCCAGAGAGATGGGCAGCAGTGGCTGTAGCAAGGCCTACAGAAGTAGAATCAAGGATGATAAGGAAGACACACCGACACCAAAGAATTGGAATGCTTTTAAACCTTTGGAAAATGAAGATTAAATTATTTAGTTATCAAAAACACCAGAGGTATCAAGAGGAGGAAAAAAATTGCAAATCACAACCATTCCATTTCAATGCAGGAAGCTTAGTCGCTATTTAAGGGAAAGCAGGTATTGAAGCATCTTTGAGATGTTGCAGATGTCAGCACCAACCTCTTCCAGAACTGTTTTGAGAATGCCACCCTATAGCATCACTGCAGCTTCCAGACTTACTTAAGCAGAGACACAAGCAGGCTTCTAAATTGATCAGGAGTGTCAGTGCCTGCAGCACATACCCCCATCTAAGTATAGACTGAAGGGACAATCCCTCATTTAGATTCACCTAGACACTCTAAAATACCTCAAAGGAAGCCAAAGAAATGGAGCACACCCAAAACAAGACCATGGGGCTTCTGGAGAATGTCCTTGTTCACTTCCCAGGGTTTTCACCACTAAAGAACAAGCAAGAAGAGAAAATGAAGCAATTCCCGTTTCCAGTGCAATTAGCCACCTCTGAGCTACAACTGAAAGCACAGTTCCCTTTCCAAAAGTGGCTTTCTCTACACTAGACAAACTCCAACACATTTAATGACAACAATGTCCCTATCCGCCCTCAGAATGGCCTTGTGCAAAAAGCTGTTGCAAAGCTCTCTGATGCAGCAGGCTCAAAGGCAGTGCTAAAACGTGCTAGCTAGAACATGGGAAAATCTCTTCCTGAAGCCGTGTTTCAGGTAAACTCATCCAAGTGGGCATTTGTGTGCCACTCCACCATCTCAGAAAATTACCTGATGGTTAACATCATCTGCATTCAATGAAGCAGCTCCTATGTTCTCCTTCCAATCTGTTATGTGACTCAGATACAACAAATATGTCTACACAGTGCTCTAGTGGACATGCAAGGATTTTTGAGAGAGGACACACACAAAAGCTGCACACTCACTGGGCTGGACGGACAGTCTGGTCCCTGAGCCAAAGGTCAGCTTGCCAAAGGTGGAGTCATAATCACACAGCATTTCCATCCATAACAAAAAGCCCAGCAAGCCAATTCAGAAGCAGCACCTCTCCCCAAGCCTTTGCCCAGCCGTGCCAAGGCTAGGGAAACTCAAATCCTCCATGTCTTTCTCCTGCACCTCTGACTTCTCTTTTTGGTCTTAATCTGGCTAAAGGGGGGAATGCAGCATGAGGAGACAGCATAATGTGGAGAAGCAGGAGAAGAAAACTTACTTGGCAGAACATGGAGCTTTGTCCCTCGCCCAAACTGGAGTTTTCCCAGGTTGCTGTTCACACAGTGCCACACTCCATAACAAGAACCCAAGGTCAGCCTATTCTCTTACCCCCTTCTGTCTCCTTTTGCGAGGAGAGGGATGAGCCCTGTGAACAGAAGATGGCATTTGCCTTGGGAACAGCAACACAGAGAGGAGGAAAAGATAAAACCTCAGGGATGATTTCTCAGGCTGCTTGGAGAACACCAGTCACACCTGGGACTTTTCAGGACAGATTGCCAAAATAGTCTTGGTTTCTTGTGCAAAAGAAAAAAAGCACACTGTTGTCATCACTTCTCTGATTTAGAGAAAACATAAGCTTTCCTTCAGAATTCTATTTATTTTTCCTCTCCTGTCTGTTTCTCCTCCTGTGCTGTTGCTGAAACACAGCCTTAAGACAAAACTATGAGATTGCAACTCGCAGGTATTAACCCACTTACTTGGCCAGACAGTGACTTTAGTCCCTGAGCCATAGGTGAATTTGAGGCTGTTGTCCCAACAGCAGAGCACTGTACAGAAACACAGAGGGTGAGCTCCCAGCTGGCAACACTTCCACAAGTCGAGCTGTACTGGCAGCCTCTTCCCTTAAACCCTGCACAAGTGGAATGCCCAGACTGAAGTGAAAACCTGTGGCATTTCTGCAGAGTGGACTAGTGGAGGGCAATTTCACTTGCTTGGTTTCACTGAGGGTCTTTTCACTTCTGGTTGTCATGTCAGCTGCATTAGGTTCCTCCTTTCGCTGTCCACACCTATCCCAGCATGAAAGCAAATATCATAACAACCTGAAGCTTTTCTCTCTCTGGTTATGCTCAGAAAAACAACCTACCTACCTCGAGCTATTTCACATCACTATCAGGAAAACATTTGCATGGAGCACAATCTGAGCCTTTCCCAAGTTACCTAGAAGTCCTAAGCTAAGGAACAGAACTGAACCCAGTTTACTGTATGTACCCCCCATGGCCTTCCACAGCCACACACAGGCACTGAGCACGAGTTGGTCAATCTGCCCATCTGTCCTAAACCATGCCTCTATTCCTGTTGGTTGCAAGATTATCATCATCCTGGAGCACCATGTCCATAGCATGTTTCTCTAAATAGCAGAAGTTCACCACCTGGAAACATTTCTAGGCACAAGAGCACCTTGAAATAAAGACAATTTTCTCCTTCCCCTCTGAAAGGAGACACAGATATACCACATATAATTACAGGGCACTCAAGTGGACACTCCAGGACTTTTGACAAAGGACACACAGGAAAGCGGCACACTCACTGGGCTGGACGGACAGCCTGGTCCCTGAGCCATAGGTCAGCTTGGTGTAGCTGGAGCCGTAATCACACAGCATTTCCTTCCATAACAAAAAGCCCAGCAAGCCACTTCAGAAGCAGCACCTCTCCCCAAACTTTTGCTCAGCCGTGTCTAGACTTCAAGGAGTAGTAGAAGGGTGACACAAGGCAGGAGAATCCCAGGGCAGGAGGGGAGGCTGGCAGTCTGTCTGTGGGGAATGAGGCCAGGACTCAGGCCAGAACTAAGCACCCCGGACCCTTCCAAAAAAACTGTTTCCCTTCCTTCTGTCCCAAACTGCCCCCAGGCCCAAAGCCTCAAGTAAAAGAGAAAGCATAGGAAGAGACTTGGACTTGCTTCACCTAAGAGTGAGTCTTGTTCAAGACAGATTTAGATGGACCAGCTCTTGTGGTCACAGTGTTTCCTCTCTCTACAAAAACATTCCCAATTACTTGACAAAGCTGGGGACCCATAACCTGACGAGACAGTGCTGAATGTCCTGAAGTGAAGACCCTCCTGAACTGTTTGTGGGATCCAGAGCACCACTGGACCCGTGGACACAAACCCCATTTTGGAGGACTATTCCTTCTGCCGTGAGCCAAGTCCTGTCCTGGAAGAAAGGAGGCAGCATGTAGCCCCATAGCTGAAGAGCCACAAGCCCAGGAGGAGAGATCCTGGGAAGCTCGCTGGGCAGTGGGTAGCTTTGCCCCACTTGGAAGAACATTACTAGAAAGTGGCGGCACTTACTAGGCAAAACCTGAAGTTGTGTTCCTTTGCCAAGCGTGAGCTTGTTGTAGTTCACACAGTGGTTTTCACCTCAGAAAGAACACCAACTCATCCCCATCCTTAGGGAGAAAGGCAATCTCTGCTCCTGTGCAGCCTGAGGCCCTGGCCTTGGTCCCCCGAAAGGGAAAACTTTCAGCAGATGTGCAGAAATGCTGTACACTGCAGTAACCACTATCCTCTGCTGCACACTTCTGCCAGATTAGGCGTACACCTGTTATTAATAAAAAGAAGGGGCCCAACCCTCTTGCTAAGGGAAAGAAGGGCCCAGTAAAGCCCGGCTCAGGACAGGCTCGGGGCACCCTGCTCTCTGTCAGACCCAGGAACGAGCCTGCTCAGATTGGATAAAGGTAAGCGCTCAGGGAGTTGGAAAGGGGGACTGGGATAACAAAGCACAAGAAATGCTCCCAGCTGGGTAGCAGTTGTACTCACTGGGCTTCACAACTAGGTGTGTCCCTGTCCCTATCATCAGTTTGTAGTTCCCTGCGTTCACACAGTCCATTACACCTCAGCAAAAACCATCAGCTGTCACGCCAGATACCTTAGAACACAGTGCCTATGTTCTCCTTCCCTTCTCATGTGTGTCCCAGATACAAGCAGTATGTCTTCAAGCTGCTCCGGTGGGCAGTCAAGGACTTTTGACAGAGGACACACAGGTAAGCTGGACACTCACCGGGTTGGACAAACAATCTGGTCCCTGAGCCAAAGGTCAGCTTATTGTTGCCGTAGCCATAATCACACAGCCTTTCCTGCCATAACAAAAAGCCCAGCAAGCCACTTCAGAAGCAGCACCTCTCCCCAAGTATTTGCCCAGCCAAGTCTGGGTTTGGGGGGATCACCAGAAGGGTCTCACGAGGCAAGAAGAGTTGCTTTGGACCAAGCTGGCACATTCCCTTAAAGTAAATCCATTGCTAGGTATCGTCACACAAAAATGGTCAAACACCCAGCCACACTGCTGCTCTCAACCACTCCAAGAAAGGCATTGCAGAAAAAAGAAACTGCAGGAACAGTGTTGGACTTACATGGCCTGACAACGAGTCTTGTTCCAGAACCAAAGACAAGATTATATGCACCAGTACACAGCATTTCCTCTCTCTACAAAAACCTTCCCACCGCTTGCCAATGCTGGGCACCCCAGCTTGCCTAGACAGTGCTGAATGTCACTGAGTGTCAGGTACATTCTGAAGTGAAGACATTCCGAAATTGTCTGTGGGGTCAAGAGCAATGTTTGACCCATGGGTACCAACCCCCTTTTGAAGGACTGATGCCTCTGCCCTGAGCCACTGGAGTAGGGATTTCATGGAAGTTCACCACCTCAGAGACTCATTCTTCAGCACCTGTCTTAAATGAAATAATCCCTATGTTCTCCTTCCCCAATGAAAGGCGACCTAGAAACAACAAGCACTTCTCCAAGGCACTCCAGCACACACTCAAGGACTTTTATTGAAGGACATAAGAGACCTGCAAAGGAACTCGGCTGGATGGACAGTCTTGTCCCTGAGCCAAATATAAACTTGCTGAAGCTATACTCATAATCACACAGCATTTCATTTCATAAGGAAGTTCAGAAAGCCATTTCAGAAGCAGCACCTCTCGCCAACCTTCTACCAAAGCTGGGAGGGTCAGCAAAAGGGTAACATGAGGCAGGAGGATTGCAGGGCAGGAGCAGAGACTGACAGTCTACCCGCGCTAGGACTAAGGGGCATGCCCAAACCTCCTCCTCCTCCTCCTATCTCCAGAGTGTCTGCAGGCTGTCCCCTGGGCAAGCCCTCAGGGAGGTGGAAAGGCAGGATTTGCATCAGAGAGCACAAGAAACATGGGCAGCAGTTGTACTCACTGGGCTTCACAGCAAGGCTTGTCCCTGTCCCCAGCAACAGTTTGTAGTTCCCTGTGCTCACACATTCCTTCACACCCTTGCAAAAACCATAACCCTCATGTCACCTACTCTACAACTCTACATCTCCAGGAGATGAGCTCCTTCTGATTAACACCAGGCATTTGTAGCCAGGAAAGTCTGCACAGCCCACCCTAACGGTCACAGGTACAGATGGCCATGGCACAAAATATCTGTCCCTGAGCAAGAGGGTTCAGGACCCCAGCCTGCTTTTGTGAAAGGCAGAAAGCAGGAGCTGGCAGGAGTAAGGAGAAGGAGTAAAGTCATGGCCTGTGGAGTCAAGGTTTCTGCTGCTTCGAGAGAAAGTAGAGCAAAAAGCCCCACACATTGAGCCAGTCTCCCTCTGCTTCAGCTCCCCTAGCTCACGTCCACAAAACTGTTCCACCAAGTGGAGCAGAAAAAGGCTTTAAAACTTACTGGGTTTTATCCTTAGCTGAGTTCCACCTCCAAAGATTATTTGGTTGCCATAATTAGTCACACAGTGTTTGCCTTCACAACAAAACCCCTTTCTCTAAGTAAGTCACATCCTCCCTGCACTAGCTTACTTCTTCCAAAGCTGTGAGTCACTAGCTGGGCACTTCTTTTAAAAAAGCCACAGCTGGACATGCCTTTCAGCTCTGGCAGAGATGAGCCCTGACTTCATCCTTGTCCCACGTAGATAAAAGGTGCAGGATTATGATCACAACTCCTCACTCAGCCCTAACAGATCGGTCCTAAAAGCAGAGAGGCAGCTGCCAGGGAGCCTCCATATTGGGAGGCAGTAACCTCTCAGCACACAGTTAAAGAGCCCTTGCCCCATGCGCTGCCCATCATTGCTACCCACAGGGGGCTGCAACCAAGCCCTTCTTCCTCACCGAGGTTTCAGACAACAAGCCAATCAAAGCAGAGTTACTTACTGGGTTGCACAGAAAGTCTGCTTCCATGCCCAAAGGTGAGCTTGCCAAGACCTGACCCTGTAAATTCCCACAGCCACAGACAGCTTTATAACAACTCCGCGGCTAGCAGAAAGGAAACACAGTCACCTGCAGAGGAGGCTGACATCTGTTTTTCCCAGCAGAGTATGGAAAAATCAGAGAAAGACAAGGCAAATCACTAATTCCCAAACTTTAACAGCATCCTTCCCCACACACCAGGCTAACATGCAGTTGCTCATCCTCCAACAGTGCCCTTGCACACAAGGGTTGCAGCGCTGCCTTTGAGCCCCTTCGGTAGTGGCCAGTGCTGCTCAGGGCATGGCCCTTGAGACATATGCATTTCTCTCAATCTTAAAGCACTTACGTGCCTTTGCAAAGAGCTTTCTCCCCTGCCCAAAGATAAACCTTCTGCCCTGCCCTCTTCTCCTCCCACAGCAGCTCACAGCTTTTCCATGCCCAGAGAGGGGGCACAGGGTTGTGTGTGCTCACAAGAAGACTTCCCAAAATTATACACCCTGACATCATTGCCTTGGACATTCCTCCATTGCCCTGCAGGGCTAAAAAGTAGATTTGACAGTACTCACAAGGCTCGACAGTTAGCTTTGTCCCAGCTCAAAAGCTGTGCCTGTTCCCACCAACACTTGCAGTCACAAAAGCCAATACACAAACGGTCTCATCTTCCCAGAGCAAGGAAGCCATGAGCCTGGCAGACAAGGACCTTCCCAGCAAGGCACAGGGGACACTTCTTCAAAAATCATGCCCACTTCAAGTTGAGATTTACCCAGGCTCTGCTGAAGGCATTCTCGAATTCTGTGATGGGGAGAAGGCATTTCAGGTGTGCAAAGCTAAAACGAAAAGGTAAATATAAAACCCACCCTATTGCAAGAGAGGCATATGGAAAACCAGTGGCTAGCTGTACACTCACTGGGCTGGACGGACAGTCTGGTCCCTGAGCCAAAAGTCAGCTTGTTGTAGCCAGAGTCATAGTTACACAGCATTTCCTCAAAAGCTCAGCAAGCCAATTCAGAAGCAGCACCTCTCCCCAAGCCTTTGCCCGGCCGTGCCAAGGCTAGGGAAACTCAAATCCTCCATGTCTTTCTCCTGCACCTCTGACTTCTCTTTTTGGTCTTAATCTGGCTAAAGGGGGGAATGCAGCAAGAGGAGACAACATAATGTGGAGAAGCAGGAGAAGAAAACTTACTTGGCAGAACATGGAGCTTTGTCCCTCGCCCAAACTGGAGTTTTCCCAGGTTGCTGTTCACACAGTGCCACACTCCATAACAAGAACCCAAGGTCAGCCTGCTCTCTTACTCCCTCTGGTCTCCTTTTGCAAGGAGAGGGATGAGCTCCTGGACTAGACACAGTATTTGCCTTGGGAACAGCAACACAGAGAGGAGGAAAAGATAAAACCTCAGGGATGATTTCTCAGGCTGCTTGGAGAACACCAGTCATTCACAGGCACCAGCACTTTTCAGGACAGATTGCCAAAATAGTCTTGGTTTCTTGTGCAAAAGAAAAAAAGCACACTGTTGTCATCACTTCTCTGATTTAGAGAAAACATAAGCTTTCCCTCAGAATTCTATTTATAACATAAGCTTTCCCTGAGAGTGCTATTTAATTTTCCTTTCCTGTGTGCTTGTCCTCTGCTGTTAGTTGAGCACAGGCCTAAGACAATTTTTTTGGTTGATATTGCAACACAAATGCATTAACCCAGTTACTTGGCCAGACACTGGCTTTATTCCCTGAACCAAAGGTGATTGTCACAACAGAAATGCAGAAGGTTAGGTTACAGCTGGCAATATAGTCTGGCTGTACTGGCAACTTCTTTCCTTATATCCTGGGCAAGTGGGATGCTCAGTCTGAAATGAAAACCTGCTACATTTCTATAGAGTGGACTTGTGGAGGTCAATTTCACTTGCTTGGCTTTCTTGAGGGTCCTTCCACCTGTGGCTGTCAGATCAGCTACATTAGTGTCCTCCTTTCGCTGTCCACACCTATCCCAGCATGAAAGCAAATATCATAACAACCTGAAGCTTTTCTCTCTCTGGTTATGCTCAGAAAAACAACCTACCTACCTCGAGCTATTTCACATCACTATCAGGAAAACATTTGCATGGAGCACAATCTGAGCCTTTCCCAAGTTACCTAGAAGTCCTAAGCTAAGGAACAGAACTGAACCCAGTTTACTGTATGTACCCCCCATGGCCTTCCACAGCCACACACAGGCACTGAGCACGAGTTTGGTCAATCTGCCCATCTGTCCTAAACCATGCCTCTATTCCTGTTGGTTGCAAGATTATCATCATCCTGGAGCACCATGTCCATAGCATGTTTCTCTAAATAGCAGAAGTTCACCACCTGGAAACATTTCTAGGCACAAGAGCACCTTGAAATAAAGACAATTTTCTCCTTCCCCTCTGAAAGGAGACACAGATATACCACATATAATTACAGGGCACTCAAGTGGACACTCCAGGACTTTTGACAAAGGACACACAGGAAAGTGGCACACTCACTGGGCTGGACAGACAGCCTGGTCCCTGAGCCAAAGGTCAGCTTGGTGTAGCTGGAGCCGTAATCACACAGCATTTCCTTCCATAACAAAAAGCCCAGCAAGCCACTTCAGAAGCAGCACCTCTCCCCAAGCCTTTGCTCAGCTGTGCCAACGCTAGGAAAAAACAAATCCTCCTTCTCTTTCACCTGCACCAGTCGGAATGCAGCAAGAGGAGACAACATAATGTGGAGAAGCAGGAGAATAAAACGTACTTGGCAGAACACGTAGCTTTGTCCCTCGCCCAAACTGGGGTTTTCCTGCATTGGTGTTCACACAGTGCTACATGCCCTAACAAGAACCCAAAGTCAGCCTGCTCGCTTAGCCTCTACAGTCTCCTTTTGTGAGGAGAGGGACAAGCCCCTTGGACAAGAGAGGCCATTTGTCTTCAGAACAGCAACACAGAGAGGAGGGAAAGATAAAAACTCAGGGATGATTTCTCAGGCTGCTTGGAGAACACCAGTCATTCACTGGAACCAGAACTTTTCAGGAGAGAGTGCCAAAATGGCTTGGTCTTGGCTTGTTGTGCAAAAGAAAAAAGGCACAAAAGACATCAAATATCAGAACCTGAATTGCAGTGATGCAGTCGCAGAAGTTTAGAAGTGACTTAGTAAATATAAAAAAAACACAGCAACAAAAACGTCACCACCCACCCCACAACCCCCCCACAATCACACTCCAAAAAGAAATCTGTTGGAGACAAATGTGGATAATTTACTGGAGATTGTCCAAATGCATCCTTTCAGTCTGCTCACGTAGCTAGTTTAGCTTAATAAAAGCTGGATGAGAATGCTGGAAGCTCTGTAAACCATGTCATATGTAACTGGAAAACTGCTTTCACACAAAAATGTGGATTGGGGCACAGGGTATCAAAACCTCGCTCCCTGGATCCTGTCAAGCCCAGCGTCCTTCCTGAAAGTCTACCATAAAAGACCCCTGTCCCTCGAGAGCTTGTAAATTAAATACAGAATGAGATCATAATTCATTACTTAATGAGCAAACAAAATTCAAGCACCAGCAAAGGGCAGAAATAAACTACAGAGTTTTCTGAGAATATTTTTCAAACACGAGCCTACCTAAGCTACAGTTGGGCATTTACCTAACTTGCCAATTTCCCACACCTGGAGAAAGAAGGTGGTTAGTTCCTTCTCCAAACCGGAGTTTATTAATCTTCTGGAAAGAAAACCACGACACAAAGCTAGCTTAGACAATGTTGCATGCATGAAACTACTCAGAGTGGGAAAGTAGGTTGCATGAACCTACAGAAGTTGCCAGTTTCTATATCTTCTGTCACAAGAAAGCTCCACAGCTTCTGTAATTTGCTTCATTGTTCTGCAAACCATCTCTCCTGTTCTGTAATGCCCAGCAGATACCGTAGTAACCAAGAGATCACTCTGATTACTTGTTGGCAACAGCCTGCTTCTGAACAGCACTCTGCTAATCTCTTAGCAAATATTAACCTTGTTTTAGGGTGGATTGAATTTTCCCCTGGAACAACTCAATGTCCCAGATCTCAGCAATCTTACTTGCTTTTACCAGGAGCCTGTTTCCATGTCCAAACGTAAGTTGGTAGGTATTCATAGACATTGTGTTGTTTGCCATAGCAAAAACCTCGATACAATCCTATCCGCCTCAATCCACCTGAATATCTTTCTGCAAGGAAACCCTGCAATATATCCACTGCAACAGAATCCCCACTGTGATGCAGTAGAACAGGACAGCCTCCCCAAGGGATATTTTTGAGCAGGCATGTGCTCACTTTGTAGGTCTCAGACAAACTGAGAGCAAGAAATGTTGTCCTGGAGGCGAAGATGGCACATTCCCTTACAGCAAAGTCCATCACAAGATATGGACACACATAAATGACCAAACACCCAGCCACACTATTGCTCTCAGACATCCCATGAAAGGCCTCAGAGAAAATAGAAAGCATAGGAACAGTGTGGGACTTACATGGCCTAACAGTGAGACTTGTTCCAGAGCCAAAGACAGGTTTATACCCACTGCTTCCCGTGGTCACACAGCATTTCCTCTCTCTACAAAAACAAGCCCCACCATTGGGCAAATCTGGGCACCCACAACCTGACGAGACAGTGCTGAATGTCCTGAAGTGAAGACCCTCCTGAACTGTTTGTGGGATCCAGAGCACCACTGGACCCGTGGACACAAACCCCATTTTGGAGGACTATTCCTTCTGCCGTGAGCCAAGTCCTGTCCTGGAAGAAAGGAGGCAGCATGTAGCCCCATAGCTGAAGAGCCACAAGCCCAGGAGGAGAGATCCTGGGAAGCTCGCTGGGCAGTGGGTAGCTTTGCCCCACTTGGAAGAACATTACTAGAAAGTGGCGGCACTTACTAGGCAAAACCTGAAGTTGTGTTCCTTTGCCAAGCGTGAGCTTGTTGTAGTTCACACAGTGGTTTTCACCTCAGAAAGAACACCAACTCATCCCCATCCTTAGGGAGAAAGGCAATCTCTGCTCCTGTGCAGCCTGAGGCCCTGGCCTTGGTCCCCCGAAAGGGAAAACTTTCAGCAGATGTGCAGAAATGCTGTACACTGCAGTAACCACTATCCTCTGCTGCACACTTCTGCCAGATTAGGCGTACACCTGTTATTAATAAAAAGAAGGGGCCCAACCCTCTTGCTAAGGGAAAGAAGGGCCCAGTAAAGCCCGGCTCAGGACAGGCTCGGGGCACCCTGCTCTCTGTCAGACCCAGGAACGAGCCTGCTCAGATTGGATAAAGGTAAGCGCTCAGGGAGTTGGAAAGGGGGACTGGGATAACAAAGCACAAGAAATACTCCCATGCTCATTCTGCCACACTTAATTAAAAATGAAAAATTGTCTGTTTCCCTTCCATTCTGTAACGTGACACAGATACCACAATTAAGTCAATGGAGCACTATGGTGGACACTCAAGGTCTTTTGACAGAAGAGACACAGAGGAAAGCTACACACTCACTGGGTTGGACGAAGAGTGTGGTCCCTGAGCCAAAGGTCAGCTTTCCATAGTTGGAGCCATAATCACACAGCATTTCCATCCATAACAAAAAGCCCAGCAAGCCAATTCAGAAGCAGCACCTCTCCCCAAGCCTTTGCCCGGCCGTGCCAAGGCTAGGGAAACTCAAATCCTCCATGTCTTTCTCCTGCACCTCTGACTTCTCTTTTTGGTCTTAATCTGGCTAAAGGGGGGAATGCAGCACGAGGAGACAGCATAATGTGGAGAAGCAGGAGAAGAAAACTTACTTGGCGGAACATGGAGCTTCATCCCTGCTCCAAACTGGAGTTTTCCCACATTGAAGTTCACACAGTGCTACAAGCCCTAACAAGAACCCAAGGTCAGCCTGTTCTCTTACCCACTCTGGACTCCTTTTGCAAGAAGAGGGATGAACCCCTTGGACAGAAAGACAGCATTTGCCTTGGGAACAGTAGCACAGAGAGGAGAGAATGATAAAACCTCAGGGATGATTTCTCAGGCTGCTTGGAGAACACCAGTCATTCACTGGCACTGGGACTTTTCAGGAGAGATTGCGAAAACAGCTTGGTCCTGGATTGTTCTTCAAAAGAAAAAAAGCACACTGATGTCATCAGTTTTCTAGTTTAGGGAAAACATAAGCTTTCCCTGAGAGTGCTATTTAATTTTCCTTTCCTGTGTGCTTGTCCTCTGCTGTTAGTTGAGCACAGGCCTAAGACAATTTTTTTGGTTGATATTGCAACACAAATGCATTAACCCAGTTACTTGGCCAGACACTGGCTTTATTCCCTGAACCAAAGGTGATTGTCACAACAGAAATGCAGAAGGTTAGGTTACAGCTGGCAATATAGTCTGGCTGTACTGGCAACTTCTTTCCTTATATCCTGGGCAAGTGGGATGCTCAGTCTGAAATGAAAACCTGCTACATTTCTATAGAGTGGACTTGTGGAGGTCAATTTCACTTGCTTGGCTTTCTTGAGGGTCCTTCCACCTGTGGCTGTCAGATCAGCTACATTAGGTTCCTCCTTTCGCTGTCCACACCTATCCCAGCATGAAAGCAAATATCATAACAACCTGAAGCTTTTCTCTCTCTGGTTATGCTCAGAAAAACAACCTACCTACCTCGAGCTATCACTATCAGGAAAACATTTGCATGGAGCACAATCTGAGCCTTTCCCAAGTTACCTAGAAGTCCTAAGCTAAGGAACAGAACTGAACCCAGTTTACTGTATGTCCCCCCCATGGCCTTCCACAGCCACACACAGGCACTGAGCACGAGTTGGTCAATCTGCCCGTCTGTCCTAAACCATGCCTCTATTCCTGTTGGTTGCAAGATTATCATCATCCTGGAGCACCATGTCCATAGCATGTTTCTCTATATAGCAGAAGTTCACCACCTGGAAACATTTCTAGGCACAAGAGCACCTTGAAATAAAGACAATTTTCTCCTTCCCCTCTGAAAGGAGACACAGATATACCACACATAATTACAGGGCACTCAAGTGGACACTCCAGGACTTTTGACAAAGGACACACAGGAAAGCGGCACACTCACTGGGCTGGATGGACAGTCTGGTCCCTGAGCCAAAGGTCAGCTTGGTGTAGCTGGAGCCATAATCACACATTTCCTTCCATAACAAAAAGCCCAACAAGCCACTTCAGAAGCAGCACCTCTCCCCAAGCCTTTGCCCAGCCAAGTCTAGATTTGGGAGGATCAGCAGAAGGGTGACACAAGGTAGTAGGATACCAGGGCAGGAATGGAGGTTGGCAGTCTGCCTGTGTGTGATGAGGCCAGGGCTGGGGCCAGAACTAAGCACCCCCCGCCTCCCCAGAAAAACTGCTTCCCTTCCTTCTGTCCCAAAAGTGCCTCCAGGCTCAAGGCTATTTGAAAGTGGCAGCACTTACTAGGCAAAATCTGAAGTTGTGTCCCTTTGCCAAGTGTGAGCTTGTTGTAGTTTACACAGTGGTTTTCACCCTAACAAGAACACAAACCCATCTATGTCCTTTGAGAGAAAAGCAACCTGTGCCTTACAGATTCCTGACAGAGTTGAATAATTGAGAGCATTCCTTAGCAGAGCTTTCTTCAACTCATACAAATCTTTCTTTTTTTATATACAATATTGAACAGCAAATTGTTTAGAACTTACTTGGTTTTACACTTAGTTGCACTCCACTTCCAAAAGTGAATTTGTTTCCATAGCTATCCACACAGTATTTCTCTTCAAAACAAAAATGATGGTTTCTCCTCCAGTCGCTCATAGTTCCTGCTTGGCATTTCTTTTAACTTAGCCTGCCCAAGTAAATTCCTTGGCAAATTTAACTTAGGTTTCCTTTAAAGATTTTCCTAATTGATGGTCTTTTTCAGTTTTGGCAGAGATAACCACTGACTGCAAGATTTGTCCTTCCTTCATGGGAAGGAAATGCTACAAGGATTAACAGCAACTTTCCTCTTTCAGCATTAGATCAACAATAAAAGCAGAGATTTCCCCCTGGACCTTCCTGCACATAGCACAAATCTTCAAAATACCTTTTTTGATTCCCCAGAAAAACAATGCCCTGCTTGTTCAGATCTCTTTCTAAGACAGCGCAGCTTTTTTTGTTAAGGAGTGAAAACGTGGATGGAAACCTGACTGTAGCAAGAAGCAGGAGCAGCAGAGCAAAAGTTAAGACAATTCTCCCAGCAGAGACAAGAACTGCAGCTTCTGAAGAATTAATGAGCACAAAGTTCTGGGCAACTGAATTAAAAGGACAGTGAGTGTGCCTGCAAGTCTAGGAGATTTCTGGGAACATGTAGTAGTGAAGAAAAGGAGTATTTGGGGCAGGACTCCTCTCTCCACATGTAGAAATTTATAACTGAGTGATTTGCTCTTTCTTTTTGGAGAAAAAGAAACATCCAGCAAACAGTCCATTGGGATGGTTGCTCTCTCCCTGCCCTCTCACAAGGACAACTAACATCTATAGAGGCTGCCTAGAAAATTATTATTATTGTCATTGCTCCAGAACCTGCCTTAAAGCTGTTCTGAAGATTCACAAACGAAATGAAGTGCTTGGCTCTCAGTGACACATACAGGAGAGTCCAGTCCTCCAAACAGGTATTTAGTTTTAGAATTATTTTTTTCCCCTGATGCAAGGTCAACCTTGACCTTCAATTGCCCACAGAAGGAAAGAACAATGGAATTTTAATGGCTTAAAAAGGAATGGAAAGGGGAATTATACTTTCCTATCCTTACTCTTTCAGGGTTTCTACCTACCCGGTTTCACCACCAGTTGTGTCCCATTTCCAAAGGTGAGTTTCCAGTTGGATGCTGAATTCACACAGTGATACATCCACTAACAAAAACCACACACAACTTTTGAACCAGACAAGTACATGAGTTTTTCAAAATAGATCAAGGGGAGAAACAGTTGTCACCCTTGTCACATACCTTTGACTCCAAATTAGGACGTCTTTCTAGTTGCATGCCTCTGATCTTTCTATAGGAACGCAGATAGAAACAATTCTGAAATTTGTGAAGTAGAAAATCAAGCCCATTACCCTGCTAGCATAATGCAGTTGAAACTCCTTGGACAGTTTTTAAGTAGAACAATTTTTGCCATAGTTAGGAGGACAGGAGAATCTCAGCTTTGCATTTATAATGTGAAATGACTATTTGTTTTAACATGTACCTGATTTCATTATTAGTTTTGTGCCTCTCCCAAAGGCGGGTTTCCAGGAAGACTCCGTTTTCCCACAGTAATATGCCTCTGTGCAAAAATTGTAGAGAGAAACCTCAGCCTTTAAAAGCCAGAACACTGTTAGACATATCATAGTGAGATGAAATTTCCGCCATTTTTTTAAGCAAGTAACATAGCTCTTTCTAAAATTTCTCATGGTCTAAAGAAGGCTTTTATACAGATCAGCCAGCTTGTCAATCTCACAAGCTAAGCAAGGGACCAGACACATAAGAGAAAGAAGCCAAGAAAAAATGAACAGAAGGAAACTACCAGAGACAACCAATTTAAGGTCCTAATTTTTCTTGATTATTCAGTTGGCAATTAATCCAGTAAGGGATACAAACCTAAGACTCAGAAGCCAGTTTTACCTAATCTTTTGAGCAAGCAAAGGTTATTCATGAACACAAATTTCAAATATATTCCCCTACAGAGTTCATCCTGATTAACATGGTGCTTGCACATCACAAAGGTCATTCACTGATTTTAGCAGTATAATAGCAATTGCTGATCTGTTCCACTCACATCAACATGACGGAGAAGTTACAAGCAAATTGTTCAGTATGCGCTCTTCTTCCTCAAGCCCTCTTTCCTTCCTATTTTAAAGAAGCTTTTCTTTCTGTATTCTAAGGAAGATCTGACAATAGACCTAAAGTACTCTGTCTTTCCTACTATATTGGCAAAGAGATACCTACCAGGCATTATCAGCAGCCTGGTTCCTCTGCCAAAGATGAGCCTGGCTGCATTTCCTGAATACACACTGTCAAAAGCTTCCTTACAAAAAAACCCCATGTTCTTCTGCATATTTCAGGTTCCATGGCAGGGGCTCTAGTCATAGAAATTAAACTATATGTGCAAAATGCCTGTTAGATATCCCCCAAAAATGAAGGCTGGGTTGTCTCTTCCCTATATCTCAGCAAGTTTCATGTCAATACATTTTACCAGTCAAGAAAGATGAAGAGCCCTGAACATGGAATGCTTTGGCATAGCCAGGAATAAACAAAGACCTTCTCTACAGAAACAATACAGTTAACATCTATTTTCAAATCTATACCTTGGTAAAGAGAGGGAAACATTACCAAAAGCACTTCATTCCCCAGTCCTGAACAGGGAAGGTGTAACTGAGCAGTCAGAATGTCTGGCTAGGACACCTGGTCCTGTATTTCACAGGAGCAGAACTTCTGCAGGCTCTTGTATCTCTGTTATTGCATATTAAATCACTTTTTTTTTTTTTTTTAATATGGCAGAGACTTTCTGATTCTCTGAAAAGCTATTTTCTTCGCCTTTCTGTTTCTTGCTCATGTAATTCCACACATGGGTAGCCCTTTAGGTACCCTTGTAAAGGGATAAATGTGAAAAGCACAAGGAAAATCCATTCTTTTATACTCTCTGCAATGGCTCTTTCTAACAAGGAATACCATGAAGCTCAAGCACCTTGAGAAATTAGACAATTATGCAGTTTGGAGAAAGATTTGTCACAGCTCTCTGGCACTCCATCCTGATCACACTGTTTCCATTTTGCTGGGAATCTAGTCCTTGCTTCCTTTGTGTAAGTAGACTCTTTCCACTGTAACTACTGTAAGAAGAACTACTCTCATAACAGCTACTCTCCGTAAGTTATTACTATCAGACCTTACAAAAAAACCCAGACTTTTTCTTGCTTCTGTCTTTACGCTAAATATTCCAGTCACGCTATCATTTCAGCCCTAGAAGCAGTAGATATGAAAGGAGATTCCCTTCCCAGGTTCATTATGTACTACCAATTCAGGTCCTCCGATACTTCTCAATATACTTTTGTTCAGATCATGCACTTACTTGGTTTAACACTGAGCTTTGTTCCTTTGCCAAACTGCAACCTGTTATAACTGGTTCCTGAATTCACACATCATTTAATTCCTTTGCAAAAGCCTTTTGTGCTCTGCAATTGTACACAAACCAGGGAAATACCTCATCTGTGATGATTTCTGGACAGGAATGAACCAAGATGGTCCCATCCCAGACTTACTGAACCATCTAGGCATATATTTGAAATCTCATTAAAACATTTCCATTCTGTAAGTTACCAGGACAGGAGAATGCTTCCACCCTAAATACAAGCCTTCATTCTTTGTTCCTCCCTAAGAATTCAGATCTTACCCTATGCATTATGGTGCCCACTTACTAAGAAAACCTTGGGTTACCTCCTATCATTTTCTACATATCACTTTGCATTACCAGCACCCCCCTGCCCCCAGTATTTTCTGCCCTTTGGAAAAGAGAAATGCTTGTCACAGGAGACAGCAGTACCACAATTTCTCACATATGAATCTAAGGCCAAATCTAACAGAAATACCATTCTGATCACAAATCAAGAATCAGGATATATTAAGATTATGCAACCTGATCTTTACATAACACAGGCAGGAAAACTGAGTGTAACCTTCCTGCAGTATTTGAGTTTGTCACAACAGAAGAAGAATGACACTCTACAGATTGGCATTACGGACAAATAACTTGAGCTGGGTACATTTCCAAAACAGCTTTGGAAAACTTCAGGTATTTTTTTGCTTTACTTCTGAGCAAGTGAAAGTGGCTCTTCAAACTGCATTTTCATGTCCTTCAGTATATTTGATCACCTTACCCTACTGAATCTAGGTTTCCTGGCCTTTGACCAGCTTCCTGAAGAATAATAGAGGAACTTTTATTTCTTATGTGAAAACATACATTCATTCGAATAAACTGCTTAATACCACTGAGTATTTGTCTTACGATTTACATTCAGCTTTCAATTTCTCTCTCCTCACACTTTTTCTTTGTTTTTAAAGCCAGATAGACCTTTACATTTTGAGAAGTATGAAGAAAACAGGTTAAAAAGCTGGTTGTCATTGACTACACTTACTTGTTGCCACAACTAACCGTGTCCCTTGTCCAAATATCTGCTTTCTTCCTCCTATTGATGCACTACCTGAGAGTCTTCTACAAAAATCAACTCTGAAGTTTTGACTTAAGAATTTTTTGGCTAAAAGCATCCTGGTGAGTCCCAGGACCTGCCTATAAAGAAAAAGTTGTGCTTTTCATAGTACAAAATGGAAAAAAAACCCCAGCCATATACTGAAAAATATTTTTGGGAAGTGCTGTCTGGACTGTTTTTCTTCCTTTTCTCCTCAGATATTTTCTTTAAAGTAAAACTGCACACTGGAAATTTCTTTCCCTTTAACAAAAGATTGTTCCGATTTCTTTCTAAGTGAAAAGAATGTTAATTTTATTTTACCGATTTCTGTTTCTCAGGTATTTTTGCCTCCCAAGAGCAGCACAAATGACCATTGTATCACAGGTATCCAACAGACATTGAAGTCAATCAACCTAGTAGAACAAGATAACATTTTAAGCAGCTTGCATATCTAAGCCTAAAATGAAGGTCCATTAAACTTCCAATTACTTCTTAATTGCTTAACTTGCATGGACAATGCAGCAGTTTTGAACTAGTATCGCTAAAGTCTCAAAATAGGTAGGAACTTAGTAGCTAGGTGTCTCATAGCCCCTGAAAAAGTCTATGCACTTCACCAGATATTAGCTTGGAAATGAAAATCTGGCACTGAATACAAACTCTTCTATAAAAGTACCTCATTAAAGTTGTAAGTGAATTGTAAGAACAGAATTTAACAGAAGCTTGAAGTTAGCCTGTCTGATTTATACTGCTGCACACTTCTAGGTAGACTCTGAATTCACCACTTAGTCTGAATATCTGGGAGAAAATATCTATGATCAAAGCACAAGAAACTGCATCCAGCTCTGCTGAGGACATGGGAGTCACACTGAATGGACTCTCATTAGATCTGGGATATGTTGAAAGACTATGATCTGAGACTGCTATATTTGTTGGAAGACTTACTTAGAAGCACAGACAGATGAGTTCCTCCACCAAAAGTGAACTTCCCATAACTGCCAGTCACGCTGTGAGAAGGCACTTTACATAAACCATTACAGGAAGAATTTCCAAAATTTTTAGAAGCCAGTATGAAGCCAAATGTCTTGCTGTGGTGATGACTGTATCCACAGAAATTTACTTTTGTTGGTTAAAATTTTGCTGAACCAAATCTTATCACAAATGGCATCAATTAATGCTTTACTGTCCACATCAGTGTATATTTTGGGTCTGTAGAAACAAACAAGTTTTACATTTCACTGGGTTTTTTTCTACTTAAGATATTTCAGATGAAGCATGGATACAAAAAGAGGACAGTATTTACTGTTGCAACATTTCTCTGCAACCATTATTGTGCCACTATATTAATTTTAAAAGAATAAAAAAGATTTGTCTGAATCATTCCACACCACTGCCCTTGTAACACAGTACATTTGGGAAGGCTATGGAATTGGGATCAGAAGAATCAATATTGAAGTATTTTTCAGTCTTATGGATACTCACCAGAACAGAGGCAAGATTTCCTAAACCTTCAGGCAAATTAAATGCTTTTTAAAAAAGCATATGGAAGTATAATTAGTAAAATTGGATCAATATAAGAAGCTGAATCTTGGAAATAGAAGTTAGGTTGTTAGTGTTTATAAATTAAATTTTTCACTTCTCACTTACTTGGTATTACAACAATTCTTGTTCCTTGTCCAAACGTTAATTTCCCAGTGTTTCCTGTATTCACACAGCCAGCAAATGCTTTACAAAAACTATACAGAGAAAAATATTTGCCTTCTTAACTCCTCCTTTCCTGGTAGAGAAGTTAACTAAATGCAATTGGGAATATTAAATTATGGTATCCATAGTTTATTACTGAATAAGACTCATGGCTTAACTAAAGCCATTACCCCCAACCTGATATATATAATTTTATGTATGCCTTTCTTTTCTTTCCACATTAAATTAGAAACTAATTTCTTTCACCAAGGAGTAATTATCACTCCATCTCATCTATACATCTATTTTCAACCATAAAAACATTTACAAGGCCATTCTTCACTAGGAAAAACCACCTGGTTTTACCATCAGTTTATTTCCATTCCTGAAGGTGAATTACCAGTTTCAGCAACAATTCAGAACAACAGTATATGCAGTAACAAAAGCTTTAATGAACTGGTACCTCATTTGCTGACAAACATATGATCAGCTCTGGCTTCAAATCCAGAAGTAGTTGCTCCCTGTGAATATTGCCAAGATGTGCTGTGGCAAACTGCTTCTACTTCTGTTTAAGGACTGTGTCATATCCAATCACACAGGCAGGAATAGTCTGATCCAAAATATTGAGCTACTATAGGTGAGATGAAACCTGCTTTTTGTCTAAACTACATGTTCAAGGAAATTAGGTGTCTTGAGACAGACCAGAAACTTATCCTACACGTGGGAGTTATCTAAACATAGTACATATGTCCTAGTGTCCCTATAATGAGTAGAAGACAGATATTTTTCAAGCACAGTTCTCATCTTGAAGATATTAATTAAAAAAAAAAAAAAACCACCTAAAAAACAGGGATGAAGATAGAAGCAACATCACCTTGGGCTCTGGACTCAGAAGTCTGACAATTTCAAGATAAACATTTGCTTATTCTTTATCTGAAATGTGACACATCCACTAACTGTGGAAAGACAGATAGTTGGAAAGTTTCTGATTCAGGCAAGAAATTCTCTTTAAAACCCTAAATGCCAAAGCTCACCACAACATCATCAAGCTCAGTTTTTGAGATGTTTATTTCTGGCACTTACTTGGTTGAACAGACAGTCTTGTCCCCTTTCCAAACTCCAGTTTTTCGTAGGCACCTATGGTGTTTCACTGTGACAAAGAGCTTTACCAAAAATGCTGGCAGTAGCTTTTGACTCAAAGGAGTTTTTTAACTTTGATGTATATACACCAATCTCCCAAGATGTTTCTTCTCAAGGTTCCTAGATCAAAACCCTAGTAAAAATTCTCATGACAATTTGCTACTGGGAATCCCACTGCTGTGGGATCCTATCTCACCAGGCCAGCTCATCCCTAGCACAGAGGAGATTGTAGTTGCATCCTTCTAAGATAACAGCAACTGCAAAAGTCAGAATAATTAACTGTAACCATGAAGATGGATAAGAAAAAGCAAAACAGGAATGGAAATTTCTCTATAGCACTTCCCTCATCCACCTCAGTTAGTGCTTGTCTTATGGCAGCTTACACCAGCCTGCAACACTGAGGCACCTCACACCAAAACTGTCTAAACTCTTCATCCGATAGAGCCTAAACAAAACAATGATAGTTCTTTACTTTGTATTGTTTGTTTCTTTTCAAGTGCCCCCCATCCCCTAATTAGCACCAAAATGATGATCAACCTTAAGGATTTATTCCTTTTTAAGATATGAGTTAGCCTCTGTTCTCACATTCCCAGTTGGGGGGGGGGGCAGAGGGGAGGGAGGAACAGGCCCACAAACACTTTCATAATCTTCCTTTGTAAGCAAAATTATAGACAGAGATTCTACAGAGCAACTCAGTCTGACTTTCTGCCTCTGTTTTCATTCCAAGAGATGCCTAGAATTCTAGATTCCTAGAAGCTCACACTGCAGCCCCAAAATTCAGTATTATCTTTTTCTTGTCTACACATGACTGGCTACACATCAGTAAACCTGAAAACTTACAAGCAAACATAACAGTGAAATGTAGTCAGATAATTCTTTATTCCCACAGGTGTTTTTTTCTTCTTCTTCCATTATACTCACTTGGATTTACCTTTAGAAGAGTCCTTGTGCCAAAACTAAGTGCATTGCCACTTCCAGCATTCCACTGCCGTGGGAGTTATTACCACACTCAGAACTCAGATTTAAAAATCTGTGGAAGCCACTGAATTCCAGGCAACATTGTACTGCTGCTCAGTAGTTACTCTGGAATGATCAGGTTCTTTAGTGTTCTTCAGACTTACTTGAATTTGTTGTTAAGCTGTTCCTTGACCAAAGACAATTTTCTCAAAACTGATGTATCACAACTATAAGAAACCTTACAAAAACCTAAGAAGCTTTAGAAAAACCTGAACTTTAAACTTGCTGAGTTCTCTTAGCTTAAGCAAGGAGAATTACTTGTTTCAACGTGGTGCAAAACATGCCCTATTCTTTAAGGCAAATTCAGTCTATTACTTCCAAGATCTCGGTCTAGAAAATTTGTTCGAGACAACTACATGCTTCTGTCCCCACCACTTTCTTGCTCAGAATTCTCTAATAGACTTTCACTGTGAAACTACAAAAGTACATAGTTTTCTACTATGATCGGCACCTTGCAGAGCTGTATGGTCTGCTGCAGTGATGTGATAATTAAAACACCGGAAGTATGTTAAAAGCAGTCTTAAGACTTCAATTTGAATTAAGAGGATACAGGATCAGAGCTGCTGAATTACTGAGAACAAGTACTGATTTAATCCTGTTTGTCTAGTTTAGCTGGAAATCAACAGATTTTATGGAGATGTTTTCGCTCATTGGACTTACTTGGAAGCACATGCAAATACATCCACTTTCAAATATGTGTCTTGATATGAACTGTTCAATGCTATGCCACCATGAAAATATTTACAAAACAGCCAACTTGCACCTGATACAATATTTTAACTATTCAATACTAAAGAAGGTTCCAAGAAATGGTCTAAAATTCTCCCTTGTCAGTTGTGGGACACTATAAATCTATTCCCAAACCTCAACAATTTTGCTAAAGCATCTTCAGAATCACCAGAGGCTTATTGCAATCCTGTAGCAAGTGTTTCAGCTTAATATCTTGAAAGCATTGAACTTTGACCAAAGCTTGGTGTGCACTTTTTTTCTTTCCTATACAGCTGTGTCTTAATAATAATTCTAACGAAATAGCTTAGGTTCCAGTCTGGTTGACCTCCAAGCCAGATTCTGCACATGGCCTCTCCACCCTACAGAGCAAAACCCCTTTACTGCAGACACAGATGCAGTTATTTATCACAGGTCGACTCCTGCTGTATGGACAACTGTATGATCCCTGCTATGATGGGGTTTCTTCGCTGCGTGATGGATTCAGAACAGCTGACCCTAGGTATAGTACTTGTAAAGTGCTAAGCTTTCAAGCAGCTAGGGTTGTAAATTGCAGGTGAAGGCCATTTCCTTGTACTCAGTGATCTTTCTTATTCATCATGATTTTCTACTGAAAATTATAGGGAATAACCTCCTTGTATTACTGAAGAAAACCTAACATAAACCCTCTAGAGATCTCCCCTGGGAGCTCCTTTTATTTGCTTACAAAGGCCAGTCACTTCTCTTACAACATTATTGTAGCCTTTACTTTATTGGGGTTTAAGTACTTACAGTCTCACTTCTTTCTAAATAAGGTTTGCATCATTAACATCCCAGACATTTTACAAACAAGTTATCAAAAACAGTGGCGTAGAATTTATGACTCTCAACAACAAATAAAAATCATGTTTTTAAGTAATAGTTTTCAGGGATTTTGCAGGAACTAATTTTACAAGATATCCAAGAAGGAAATAAAAATGTCAGATATAATAAATAAGGATAAAAAAACTTGAACTACAGAAGAACTCTGTTAGTGTTTCTAGACTCCAATATATAGATACCTGTATAGTTATCTTCAAGTTGCAGTTTGAGTATTCCAGAAAAGCTGGATTTACATAATTGAGCCTGTGGAGATATGTGTATTTCTCATATTTAAGAAGAAATAATTTATCTTTTAGGCAAAAAAAAAAAAAAATAAAAACAGGAATAAAAACAGTCAGTAATTTTTACACTGAGTGGGTTTTAGTGTCAGATATACCCCCTTGACAAAAATTAAGTTGATGTTTGCCAGAAGTGTTTTCACTAGGATAGAAAGCTTTGCGAAAACCCATTTGAATTTAAAAAAAAAAACCAACAATAAAAAAAAACAAACCCAGAACAGACTGAAACATCTGATGATTTTTTAATTTCATGTGTTAGTTCCATTTTTCTCAAATTGCTGATGTACAGAAAAGGAGCATTGTAGATTTTTATTCCCAATTTTTCCTTTCTCAAATATAATGTCAAATTCTTCCCCAGGGGACCAACCACCCTACACTGTGTTTCTGTCTATGAACAGGCTGCAGCTTTCAAACCCTTTCTGGACTGGCAATCACAATCAGTTTGTCCAGGCAGAAAGCAGGCCTGAATTTACAGAATGACATCAAACTGAAAACACATGATTTAGTAGCAAAGATCTCAGTTGATACTGGTCTTGGAAAATAGTACACACAGATAGCTAATTTAACTTTATTTTAAGTTAATTTCATTTAAATTCACAGGGAAAAAAATATGATCTATTTTGCTCATATCCATCTACTTGCAGTGTTTTTTTCCAGTCTTTCTTACCTGGCTGTACTTTCTGTTCTGAATGTCATCTCTGGGAAGCTGCTTCATTGCTATATGAGGGAACAGGTTTGAAAAAACTCACTGTAAGCAGGATTTAACTGATTACCTTCCTTTTACTTCACGCAACTGGCTGCTATAGTTTGCAGGGAAGGGATTTCTGCCTCTGTCAATTTTTATATGTTTGGGAATTTTAAATGGGAGCAAGGCCCTTATACCTTACCACCCTCATATTTTGTTAGCTAAAAATGAGCAGCTTACCTGAATGGACTGTTAGATGTATTCCACGCACGAATAAGAACTTCTCAGTGATTACGCCCACAGCAGCTCAGTCCTCTACAAAAACTCAACTTCCATACTCTAGTGAAATTTAAGAGGTTTTAATTGCACATTATGAATTTTAACTATTTCTTATCACATTGAAGTATTGACAATTTTTATTTTAAAGCAACTTGACAATTATACACTGGGATTAAATATTCAAAGCCATGAAAAAATCCATTAAAATGAACAGCATCTATAAAAACAGCTACATCTCTTTGGTAAGAAAAGGTAACTGACATAATTGTGATAAAATAATAATTCTTCAGTAACTAAATTACTGAATATGTGCAGATTTCTTTAGAGCAAAAAGAACGTTTATTCTAAAACTCTTACTTTTCTCATGAATGCAATCTTTCTTTCTGTGTCACACTCCACAGAGAAGAAAAAACCTTTTAAACAGATATTCAGCATCATCTGAAAAATAATCTGGGCATCTATTCCAGAATAGCTTAGCCAATCAATTTCACTCCAAATAAGTAACCTCAATCACAGTTCTTGCAGCAAATGAAAGACTAAAAAAATAGAATCAGCAGCTGATCAGATTTTTTCTTGGGTAGCAAACACAGCAGGGATTGTGTTTTTATTCATAATTACAGTGGCTGAAATGAAGAGTATATGTGGTTCCCATGCAGCAGTAAGTTCCCTTCCAACTCCTAGAATCACAGTGTAACACCACTTCACAAAAATAACCCCTTCTTACCACATCCAGATCAATTTCTGTCTGTAAGTCAGCCATAGCACATTTGCATCTGGAGTCTTTGTTTAAGTGCCATTCCCAGGTTCCAAAAGTACTATACAACATAATGAGGAGGGAAGGAAGTAAAGGAGAGAGGGAGGAAGAAGGGAAGGAGGAAGGAATTACTATTGTTCAAATCATAAGTTTAGTAGTGGGAAACCTTTGTGTCTGTCCATGCAAAAATGATTTATATACAAATCATTAGCTTTCCAAGCTGCTCTGTATGTGCAAACCCTACTAAAGACAAAGATTTTCAACTAAAAGCTGGCTGAGATGTGGGGAGAAAAAACTGCCTGGTTGATTATTGGATGGAAAGGAGCCTATGAAACCACTCAACAGTTTTAAGCACCTCACCCAGAGCTCCAAATATCCAAACTTGTTCAACAAATGGAAACTCTCTCACTGATGCTACTATAAAATATATAAATGGAACAGAATTAAAAAGAAAACCAGACCAATTCTGTCTTTCTGTTTAAGTCATTCTGTCCTCCTTCAAGTCCCTGCAGCACTGGGGTACATAAGAAGTTTCAAGGAATTAAATTTCTCTCTCCTATTTCACACATAGTGGACACCAAAGGACGAGTAATTTTACTGGAGTCCTGTAGCAAGTGACTATCTCTAAGGTCAGTCCTTTACCCTCTGCCCTCCCCTTGATTGACTGTACCACTAAACCCGATTACGTCTGTTCAAGAGCACACCCCTTGGTATAGGCATTATTGTGACTGCAGTATACCTAATGAAGAGGAGGATTCCAATGAGTGGCACTCCGAATTCCCGGTTCAATGAAACTAAAGGAGTATTATATACACAGGTTTGTGGTATGCAAAATTCCTGGCCAACAGCAAACACTTACTTGTTTCCAGAAACAGCCAGGTCCGTAGGCAGAACTTGATGGAACTGACACCGCTTGGTCCTTCCACAGGAAGAAACGGCTCTGTGGAAAACCTCAAGATTCAAAGGAGTAGAGAGCCTCTCCAGAAGAGCACAGCTTCTGAGTGCATCTCATCTGTAGCTTTCCTAGATGCAACAACCTGCCCTACAATTCCTTTGTCACAGGGCAGGAGACACTTTGGCACTTGTATTCATCCAGCTTCTTATCAGCCTCTTCATTGCCTGAAGCCAGAAAGTTTGTACTGCATTCCTTGCTGTTTCAGGCTTCCTCCTTGTTTAGCGAGACATCCATACCATTGGAAGACCCTAGCCTGCTTTAGGCATGACAGCTTTTCAGGTCACACATGCATCCCTTAATCCAGCAAGACATCTTTCCTCCAACCTAGGACATTCTGACCACCAGGTTTCTTGAATAACTTAAAAATTAAAGCTCTCTTAGAAATACTAATGACTTTCAAACACAGTGCTGTGTTTCCTGTATTCTACTCCATTTCTTCTGTTACAAATCACTTACAACTCTACAACTGTTTTAGCTGGTATCCTCTCTGAATCTCAATTCAGCTATTCATTTTTTTTCACCCGTGCATTTCTGGCACTGGGCTTTTGAAAGCCTCTATAACACATAGCAGGGTTTTCATCTGCACTTGCTGGCAAGGCAAGAATGCAAATGAAGAGTAAAGAGTTTTAATTTGTGGTATGTGCAGAGACAAAACTTATTGTGTGGGCTTGGGTGTTTGTGTTTTTTTTTTTCATTTGACCTATTTACTGGATTTCATCAAATCAAAAATGTTGTAAGAACAATAAACATTTTGACCAGCAGGTAGCAGGAGAGATCAAGGAAAGAAATTCAGTTTGCCTCAATATATCAAATTTTATCAGGAACTTTTTAGTATTTTGGGGGCGCAGAACAGACAGGTCAGATTATGCCCAGCAGAATGCAGGAACATCTTTATTGTATTGTATTGTTAATGCTTTATAAGAAAACAGAAGAATTCAGCTGTACAAGAAGTTATTTAATATTTACCATTCTTGTGCAGTTTGATACTGTTTAAAGTAATAACAAGAAAATCCTCAGTTTATGGCCTTAAAAAGTATCTATAAAGGGTTATATAACCAGAAAGTGAAATAAAGCCTGGTTTGCCATCACAATTATAAAGTTTTAATTGAAAAGAATATACTCATGGAATTTGATTTTTTTTTAAAAAAAAAAAAAGGCGGGGGGGATTTTTTCACCTCATTTAACGTATTTTAATTACTTTTACCAGAAATTTTGGGGTTTGCCTTGAGTATCTTTTTAAGTATATGTATGCTCTTCATTCCAAATGCAACCCTTGCACAAGAGGATCCAAGCACATGCAGTAATAATCACAGAGATAACTTTCACACTGAGCTGGGTTTTATAGTAGTAAGAAATAAACATTGTTGGCCACATTACATCCAGACCCATTTTAAGAGCAATTTACAGCAAACTTCCTTACTCTCCTTTGGTAAGAACCCCAGGTCAGGTTGATGTGTTGTGCACACAGGCAGCTTAAAGATTGGAGAGTGAGAAGTATTCTAGCCTTAGCAGACAGTGGGGCATTGCCTGAAAAAAAGTAAGAAACAAGGTTTTCTGCAAGGGTAAGACTGAGGCTTTGATATGCGTAGTTCATGGGGCTGAGTTGGAAAGGGGATCAGATAGGTGTTCCTTTTTTTTTTTTTTTTTAATGTATGGTTGGAGTAACTGTGTGTGTTGTAACAGTTTGCCAGAGGACACAAAATCTGTGTGTCATTTGATGCTGGTCTAAGCACTTTTCTCTGGCAGCCTACACACAGATTTTGATATTGTTCCTGAACTTCTTCATGAACTTCCCCCTTTCTGTGACGTTCTTATTGGCTCTAAGAAAGCCGAGGCACTAAAGGAATCAGACTGTTAGTCCTGCCTTGGGCAGCCAGAGCTTTTCTGGCTATGAAGCTTTGCCCTCCTTTGTGCCTTGTGGGAGGCTGGGCAATGAAACCTTAGAGCTATTTAATCTTGCTAGGGGCATCCCCATGCAATTCTGCAGAAGCAAGAAATGTATAGACTGAAAGCATAAACATTCCTCTGCCCATATACAAATGAAAATATGAGAGAAAATGCAAAATAATCTCCCTGCTATTCAGTTTTCCTTGTTCTTCATGATGCTTTTTCATTTAACATTTTTGGAAAGATGTTTATTCACATAGGGTGTTTTTAATGTTCTCTGCCACAGGAGAGAGCTATCACCATTCTGACTTGCTTGGGGACAAGTGACACATGGGTGTTAGACAGCATACTCTAACTGTGAGGCCCATCAAGGCCTCACACCAAAAGCAGAACAGGTGTGAATCAGAAACTAAAACCAAACAAATTAAAAACCCCACAACATAACAGCAATTGTACAGAAGAGGTGAGGCAATGAAGGTACTCAGACGGTAGTCTGACACATGCATGACCTTTACCTACAAAGACAAAAATTTCCTAGCCCCCTGAAGCACGTACTTTTGTTCTATGACTTAGCATGACTCAGACTTGCTTGATAGATCCTTAGGCCTAGAGGTGAGAATGGAGAGGAATGCATCATAGAGAAGAGCCATGAACATGGAAAGAAAGACAGAAGTCCTCAGACTCTGCAACTTGGATATATGCACTTCAGAGGGACCTGGATAGGCTGGATGGATGGGCTGAGGCAAATATTATGACCTTCAACAAGGCCAAGTGCTGAGTCCTGCACTTGGGTCACAACAACTCCATGCAATGCTCCAGGCTTGGTGAGGAGAGGCCGGAAAGCTGCCCAACAGAAATGGACTAGGGGGTGCTGATTGACAGCCGGCTGAACATGAGCTAGCAGTGTGCCCAGGTGGCCAAGAAGGCCAACGGCATCCTGGCCTGCAACAGGAATAGCGTAGCCGGCAGGGCTAAAGTGATTGTCCCACTGTACTTGGCACTGGTGAGGCCGCACCTTGAGTACTGTGTTCAAATTTGGGCGCTGCAGTATGAGAAGGACATTGAGGTCCTGGAGAGGGTCCAGAGAAGGGCAACAAAGCTGGTGAAGGGTCTTGAGAATAAATCTTATTTGGAGTGGCTGAGGGACTTGGCGTTGTTTAGTCTCAAGAAAAGGAGGCTGAGGGGAGACCTTATTGCTCTGTACAACTAGCTGAAAGGAGGTTGTAGCCAGGTGGGCGTTGGTCTCTTCTCACAAATTACAACCGATAGGCCAAGTGGAAATACCACCAAGTTGTTCCAGGGGAGGTTTAGGTTAGACATTAGGAAAAGCTTCTACACTGAAAGGGTTATCAAAGACTGGAAGAGGCTGTCCAGGAAAGCAGTTGAATTGCTATCCTTGGATGTATTTAAAAGCCATCTAGATATGGTGCTCAGGGATTTGGTTTAGAAGTGAGCCTGGTAGAGTTAGGTAACGGTTGGACTTGATGATCTTAAAGGTCTTTTCCAACCATAACAATTCTACAGTTCTTTATGGAGGGAGATGTTCACGTCAGCTGTTTCCAGGCTCTGACACAGGGTGGAGAGAGAACACTCTTTTGAGGGACTTAAGAGCAAGCTGCTATTTGGGTGAATGAATCTCTGGAGGTTGTTCTTATTCTGAAAAGAACAACAGTGTTGGGAGCAGTTTCCTAACCTTAGGCCAGACTTAAGTTTGAAGAATACTCCCTTAGGCAAAAACAGTGTAGTCAGAGGGACAGGAGGGAAAGGTCAAACCTCAGTCATTGCTAGTGACTTTAGAATCATTTTCTGTGCTATAAAAATGCTCATTTATACTTTTGAATAACTACTAGACCTGCACCGGACAAATCTTATTATCCCACATGCGCATCCATGAAACAATGAAGGGGTGGTTATCTCTGCTATCAAACATCTAACACTTAGCTGCCCATCTAAGCTATTACAGTATTTGTTTGCTGTAGCTTCTTAGTGATTACTAAAGTACCTTTTGTGCACAGTTTTGCCCTCAGGCTCCTTCCTCCCTCTCCCTCTTTACAGAGACACTGAACGCTGTCCTTTGCTGGCAAAGCTCCCTGTGTGATCTCATCCTGTCGTCCTCTTGTCTTGCCTCAGCTTGACCTCCTGACAAAAGCAAAAGTAGCTACAAGAGCAATATAGTCCAGTAGCTTAATAAAGTATCTTTTAAAAAATATTTCAGAACAGAAAATTATTCCCTCTCTTCTTTTTTCTTTTTTTTTTTTTTAATAAATACTCTAATCAGTGAGGTCTGTTTTACTTGAATAGCAGACCTTAAAATAAATTTACCAGATTACCTAAGATCTTCTACAGGAAGGACAAAAGCAGCAGATTTCATGCTCAGAAAAGGTCCAAGCAAGCACTATTCAAAAAGAAGATCTTCTTCAGGCTTAAGGAATTAAAAACAGAATATGCAAACACCCATACACTCGTGTACTAAGCGCAACTGAAGTTGGTGGAGTCTGAAGGCAAACCAGTAGGCAGCTAACCTGCTGGGCCATTCCCTATAGGTGTCACAACAAGGCAAAGAAACTGGCAGTGGAAGGTTTGGGGAGCAGATGACACCAAAAGAGACACATATTTTTAAAGGCCTTGTGGTTTGTCACAGGACAGATAGAAGAGGTGATATGGTGTAATGCAGTGCCCTTGGTGTAGTGGTAGTGGTATTGCTTTTTGTAATCATTTTAAGAGAACTTGAAGGCTGAATATTTCTGTACACTTCAACGCACCCCACTTATTTGTCTGTCTAATCATACATTGCTCACCTGACATTGTCTTCAAGAAATTTCAGATTGTGTTCAGGCTCTAGAAGCTTGACTTGCCTTGTTCGCTGAGTTTCTGCTGGCAGTCTGCAACATTTCCCCTGGGCTTGCTCAGAACAGACTTCACTCAGGAGCTGTGGGCTTCAACTCCCTACAGCATGCCTCACACCAACAGTACTGAAACTGTTTGGGGTTCAGTTCTCCTCCATCTCTCATAGTAAGAAATGGCAAAGAGAAGTATTCAAGCCTTTGTGCTATCTTCTCACATCCCATGCTGCATTTTTGTCTTTTGTTAAGTATCTCATGACTTATCTTCTTGTGCTTTATTTGACTGTGTTATTGCTCCTGACCACTCTATCTGCAACTATAGGGCAAGACAAGCTGCTTTTTTTCCTTACTGAACTGCACTGTTAATGTGCAATTTATTTCTCCTATCCAAATATTTATACTCCTAACCTAGGCTTTCTTCTTTGAAATTTCTAGGTAAATCTTCTGTGTATGACAAAGATATCACAGAAATACAGAATGATTGAGATTGGAAGGGACATCTGGAGGTCATCTAGTCTCCCCTGCTCAAGCAGAACTATCTAGAGCTGTTTGACGAGGACGGGGTCCAGCTGGCTTTTGAATATCTCCAGGGATAGTGACTCCACCCCTGGAGATATTCAAAGGCTGTCTGAACACAGCCAAATATGGACACAATTAAATCTGTAGAAGAATATTGATAGTACTATTCAAATGTTTTGTACTAGAGTTCTGCTTATCATCATCCTCAATTATTCTGATATCATCAGATCACTTACAGGACATTGTGGTTTTTTCCTATTTAGGGATAATTCTAAATCCCAGGTGTTGATTTTAACAGAGGATATTTTACTGTAGAACACAATTGCTTTACAAAAACTTTTTCTTAGCTTGTATCAGCTGGGAGAGCTTCAGAGTCTGTCCTCTTCTATGGAATTTAGCCACACCAACACAATCTTACTATTGGGGTGTACAAAAGCTCCCTGTTACAGTTTTTCTGCTGCAAACAATGATACTCTCCTGTTTTCCTAAGCTGCATGTTCTGCATTGGCTCAAACTTACAGATTTGCAACTGTAAAGTGAAAAGCCACTGCTAGTAGGAAGCAATTGGGAAGTCACAATGACAGAAAATAAGACAAAGGGGCTCTTTCCTAGATCACACTAAAATAATTAGTCCTAGACAGCTCCTGACAGGGGAATGGTTCAAATAAAAAATCCAGCAAAATCTGTCTCTAAGTTTAAAAGCTGGAAAGGGTTTGTGTGTCTGTACATGTATGAGCTCCTTCCAGCTGGATTTTGTGGTCTGTTATGGTACTGCCTTTCCCATTAACATCCTTTCTCTACACAATGGCTGCCTACATGCCAAAATTCCTCACTGGCTACAGATAACTCTCTTCTCCCCAAGGGTGTATTTATGCACTTTGTTCCCTCTTCCTCTCTTATCTGCAGTTAGTCTAAAACAGCACATGTTGCTTTTTGCCACATAAGACTAATATTTTCCCTCCAGAAGAAGGCCAGACTCAACCAAACAAACAGTTTTCTCCAGATAAAGTGAGAAAAGTAGACTGCACTCACTTTAGCTACTGTATAAGGATGCCTGGGCTGTCTTCAGTACCCATCCTTGGCGTCATGTCTCAGAATTATTTTGGCTGGCTGTGACACAGCCCTCATTTCACACACTCTGACCTGAAATAAAATCTTAGGGGAGCCACAGGCCTGGCCACCAGGCTAGCCCACTCCAAGAAGAACTAATTCTGCTCACTGTGGGTGAGTGATAGACTGTGGTAAGAGACTGATACATGAGTATTCCCTACTTCTTACGATCCACAGAGCTAATGACTTCAAACCATCTTCTCAAAGACACCAGTTTCTCTTTTTTTGACTGAGACCTAGATAACAAAGATTTGGGTAACGGACATTTTAGGGAGTTAGTGAGAGCATAGATGTTCCCAGTGCTGCACAGGGAGGTCTGAAAAATCTGACCATGGAGGTATCGCTCAGGTCATGAATCTTTTCATGATGGAAGTGAGGGCTCTGGTGTCCTACAACAATGTCAATGGGTGTTTGAAACAATAGAGACTGATGTCTTTATCTGGCTGATAAATTTCTGTATGAGTCAATGCTATCTCTCAGTAGTTACACATTTCTAGATCTCTCTTTTTGCTTGTGCAGTGTTGCAGGGTTTAATTTTGCCAAAGCTCTCAGGCACAACTCAGGAAAATGTCATTCCTTGATTTGCACAGAGACACAGAAACAGTACTCCCAGACTGAGTCTTGCCCGAGAAACTGGGAAAAGGCATGGAGTGCAAGATAAAGAGGTTCAGAGTGTCATCAGAAAATCAGGATAAAAATACTGGTGAATGGCTCCCCTTGGTTTACCTTATGGTGGTAGAATGGACTAAATAAGCATTTTAGTGGTTTCAGATTTGCCATGCAAATTTCACTTATCTTCTGCCTAGCGTGAGGGTCTTCCTCTAGGTTTCTGCAGGGTCTGAGGGGACTAAGCTGATAAAGCTTAACTAAATGGACCTTACTCTGCACTCTGTAGAGGCTGCCTTGAAGCCAGCAGTAACTCAGTCAGTATGTGAAAAAACCTTATTTCCCCTTCAGGATGTGGTTAACTTGTTTTTCAAAACAAGGGGGACTTAATCTTGCATGGTGTAACCGAGTCATAAATGTTGACCACAGCATCCTGCCTATTGCTTGTGAGAGAAAGATGAGTTGGTGAATGTGTGTGTTGGAGTCTTTTGACTGATAACCAAGTTGCTATGGAAACAATCACTCCAACAAACCACCATACATTATTTCCTGTTGGCGTCTTCCTGGTATCAATAAGTGGAAAAAACCAGCATGTTTTCTTCACTTCTGATATGTGTATTTTCCTTCATTATGCTCATCCCAAGCTGCCTCTTCACCAATTTCTCCTTAGACATGTGTCTCTTTTTGCTATGATGCAAAATATCTTTCTGGGGTCTCTTCAAAGTGATCTGAAAGACCAGACCTCATTCAAATCCCCTAAGTCCAGAACTCATAGCCCTGCTGAAGCTTTTAAATGTGCCAAAGAGCATTCCACTTCCCTGTACAAAGTCCAGAAAAGACAAATTCAGCCGACTGGAAATCTAGATTATCTGTAATTCTAATGTCACTGGTCATTAGGACATCTGGACTTCAGCAATCTCCATCCCAAATTCAGAAGACAAAAACACAGAACAAAACACAGCATTTTGTCTTAGAAAAACTTTATTTTGTACAGCAACCTAAAATGCAGGTGCCATGCACTTTGCAGAGGAAACACAGGTTTAATAAAGAAATGCTCAACAACATTATTTGCTTGAATTGAATCACTTCACATCCAACACAATTCTTCTCATCTACACTAGAAAATTATTTTTATTAAAGCTGTCTAAAGAACATCAAAGCTATAAATAGCATCTACTGTGCCTGAAGTCTCTCAGCAGTAATACATCTGTTCGATAGACAGTAATAAAACATGCCTGTAAAAGGTGTTTTTAAAAGGGTCAAATATCTATAGTGAGAATTGGATTTTTCAAAACTATTGAAGCAGACTGCATGCCTCTATGCAAAGGCTAGAAGAGTGGGGAGATCAATTTCTACTAAGCGGGGGATGAGGAAAAAGACACTCTCTTCAGTTCAAAGAGAAAGAGAAATAGCAAAAGCAGTTGCAACTCTTAAAACTAAATAAATGAGCTAGGCGGGATTCAACAGTATAAAATGTATTAAGGATAAGGTGCTGTGCTGTGTTCTGGATGATTATTGTCAGCAGACTTGACCTTGGCTGTTCAACTCATTGTGCTGCTTGTGCTCACTCTTTTCTGCTATTCTTCAGATTGCTGTTGCCTTGCATCCCCACTGTCTGGAAGAGCAAAGTGTGTTTTAAACAACATTTAGTGCAATTGGGCCTATGTGCCACTGTTGGATAGCTGTCAGATCAAGACAGGTAAACTCACAATACTTAGGCTGGACTATCTTCTGTGCCTCTTTGGATACCTTAATTTAAAAATCCTCCCCGTTCTTTCTTTCCTCCCACTACTTCCCATGTTTGTGTTTTGGGCGCCTTGCTTTTGACTCCTTATTTGTCTTGATTTTTCTCCAGGGTTTGTGCTCTGCCACTTGAAATAGTCAATGAGATATCTCTTAGGCACTTCTGGTAATACCTGAGTTGCTTTGGCAAAGCAAGTTTGCTGCAAAGAAAATTTGGGGACCAGCCACTGAGAACTGAGCTTTGGAAACAGAAAGCGGCTGTTTTGTTTGTGGTTTGGGAGGGACGGTGGTGGTGGGGTTAAGCTGTTTTTTGGCGTTGTTGGAAATTATATGTTGGAAATTTTTTTGAGGGGGGGGGGGGGCATCATTGGTGGGGTTTTCCCCAGAAACCTACAAGAGTTTTTTAAAGGAAACAGGAGCAGATGAACAGGTGTCATTGCTTGTAGGGTTAGAGAAATACACAAAGACAAGTGTTTGTTCCTGGCATGTGCTTCCAGCATTTCTACAGGTCAAGCTATGCGCTTCCTTACCTCAGAAAAGAAACAACTTGATACTCATGAGTGTATTGAAGGCGATACTTTTTGCCAGCAGGACTCTCAAACCCAACACAGCCATAGACAGCATATTTGCTTTCTCCACTTTGGTATCTGCTTAGTGATAGAGAAAAGATAAGATAGATCAGGGTCTATATTTGGATATTGTGATATTGGCAGAAGTGGAAAAAAGTACAGATAACAGTTTCAGGGAAAGAAACAGAAGCAAAGGAAAAGATGATAGAGAAACATGGCAACAACAGGGGAGGAGGATGTCTGTCTCAATTTGATTTTGCTTCCTGTTCCTTGTCTCTTATGAAACCAGATACCCTGAAAAAGCAGCTTGTGTTTGATGAATATGTTCTGATTCCTCTGCCCCTGAGAAAATACATTTCCATGCATTTATCCTCAACATAGTAATGTAACTTCGCAATCTATTTAGGTAACTAACCTTGTGCAGAGGTGTCTGTGGTGTTGCAAACCTTCCTTGTTACTGGTTCTTCAGCCTCCTTTTCTGTTGCATGATAAAGAAAAGGCATTATAAACTATACCCAGATTTCAAAAAGGAATAAACAAAATGTTCATACCACCCATCCCATAGGAACATGTGGGCAGTACAGTCTGAGGCTCAGATAAGCAGTCACTAATTCTAACATTAATTTGCTGAGATGATCACAAAAAGAATCCCTTAAAATATAAAAAGTTATTTAGGAGGTTTGCTGTTACGTGGTGAAGTATTGAGTCATAAGTGAATGTACATTTAAAAAAAAACCCAAACCACCATTGTCTTTTGTTTCCTCCCCAAAAAAGTAACCCCAAGTTGTTAAACAGTTAAGACTATTTTTAGATGTTTTTAAATATCTTTCAGTTCTACCTGCTTAAGTACCAGATGTCTTTCCCATTTCTGCTGGTTACCCAGGGCAATGCTTGCTAGCAGGAGAAATAGCAAGAGCTAGAAGACATTGCCTCCAGAAATAAGTTGCAGCTGTACCACAAAATTGTACCTGGTAATGCGCTGGCTGTAATATTGTGACTGTTGAATGTGGCCGTGCAGGTCACCTCTTCGCCTCTTGTCACATTGACCACCTTAATTGTATTGTACAACCCTTCTGATGTCAAAATGGATGTACTCTGTTCATATACAACCATATCGGAGGACATGTCCAAGCTGATGTCCTTTGTATAGAAATTCCTTGCCAAACAAGCTGCTTTACCAATGCTGCCATCTTCTTTTAGTTTCTTTGATTTCATCACAATGACTTCTGGGTCAGAACTTTCTGGTTTATCTGTAAAAAAAGGCATTGTTTTGGCATGATTTGATTTTATTGCAAGTTTGCCTGATTGCTAAGTGACCTAAAGTTCATATATACTCCAGCTATGACTAATTCCTAGCATTATCAATGACTAACTCCCTTTTTTGTCATTATTTCTTGTTGCTGCTGCCAAAAGATGAGATCAAAGACAGAAAGTCTGTATGAGAGTAAGTTTTTTATAGGAGCTTTAATTCCACAGTATTCTAAGCTTCCTTTAGCCAAAGCTCATGCCTGTATGTGATTTTTTTATTTTATTAGTTACCTGAAAATGACGTGAGATGAGAACTTTTATGTACGACACTCCAAGGGTTAAATTGTTCCACTTTCTCAACACTTTAATTCCTAAAAACAATAGTTCTATCAGGCACTGTCTTGCATATTCATGAGACATGAAGGAATAACTGTTTTTCCTTTACTCTCCTTCCCCTCCCCCAAATCTTCTTCTGATGTGGCTAAAAGTTCTAATCATAGCAAGAGCAGTAGGGCAAAGAGAAGTCAGCTTGTTGCTTCACTTTTGTGCAAGGTTACTCCAATCAATGATATTACTTGCAGAAATTAAGTACTGTTGCTGGAGTGGGGGACAAGGCTGATCTTTTCAAAAACAAATGCTCAGATACAAGAAGGATTTTTGTCTCTAAGCTGGAAAAGTAGGAGAGAAGCAATCAGAGGTCTGTGAATTGCATATTTCCACTTCGCCACGGGTTTCTGATAAGGTCAGGAACTTTCAATTGTGGGGGAGGTTTTCCCCACTAGACATTGCACATGGCGTAAGACATTCCAGCCCAGTCTGGAGACAATGAAAAGAGAATAGGATTGGTACTTGGTTCAACAAAAATTCTTGCACCTGTTCCAAAACATGTGATCTTTCTCATCCATGTGCTGTGCCATATTGTTAGTCCCACAGCTTCTGGGGCAGTTAGTACAATGCAGAATATGTATAATAAAGTGATTTGAAGGGAAGAACACCCCCAGGCCTATGAACTTGATATCTACAGACAAATTTTCTTACAATCTTCCTTAGATTAGTGTAATAACCTTGAGTGGAAGTTCTTTAGGGTCAAGATACCAATAAACATCAAAGCATGAAAAACATGCCCTAGAATGGGAGTTTTGAAAGAACCTAAAAGATGTTGACAAGTTTTCACAGGATTTGCTCTCTCATACATCTTTCAGAAGAGTTACTCTGAAACTTTCAGATGTACTTTTTCTATTTTGAAATAATTTTAGAGTTGAATTCCCAATTCCAAGGAACATATAGGAATGACA
Organism: Charadrius vociferus; assembly: GCF_000708025.1. Lineage (NCBI taxonomy): Eukaryota > Metazoa > Chordata > Aves > Charadriiformes > Charadriidae > Charadrius > Charadrius vociferus. The sequence continues at coordinate 85,463 of NW_009649172.1, read as the reverse complement.
AAGGCTTGTACAACTGCAAAAGACTGATTTTCAGCTATATAGCAGCAGCCTTCTCTGAGAATTTCTTATAAGACATACAAGTAATGAAGTAAGATTGCTTGAACTTGAAGGGGTTGTTTTTTCAGAAACCATTGGTCTCAAATTAATTTAGTAGCCAACAAATCATTACGATATCATGATTTTTTAAAAATAAAATATCTTTGCCCTCAGGTGGAGAAACTAGGGTGATTCCACATACCAATGTCAGAACGAGAGCAACATGAATTATAATAAAAACATGAAACTGAAGGAAATCACCTAGTATGCTTCCTTGCCAAAAAGGGCTCAACTTCGGAAAGGTTATGAGACATATCAAAAAAGATTTACAGCTGCAATGTGGCAGGAGCATCCTGATGGATCTTTTGGCTAAAGAGAGGTGCATTAAGCCATGAATTTTGCATGGGTTGGCTCTACTAATAAAACAGACACAACTCCATGCTCATCAACACCTACAGCAAATAGATACCAAACAGGAATCAAACATTCATTGAATTAATTTGACATAATCAGTTTAACTCAAACTCTGAACAATTTACTATGATTAAACTAGTACAGAAATATTGCATAAGATTACACTTACTGCTTTCATATATTATCCTTCTCTCCCCTCAGTGCTGTCTTTTTAACACTAACAGAATAGAAATTCTTAGGAACTTAAATGTCAGTCTCCACAGGAACTTTAGTTCCCTTCCCACTGGCCAAGCATGGCTTTGAAACCTAACAATTACTATGAAAAGCTTATTAGGATGCCTCAGTGGCATCTCAAGTGGATAGATGTTAGGTCCCAAAGAAATTCAGCATGATAGCAGCCAAGACTTGCCCTTATGGAGCCCAAATTCTTTGGCAACTCCCCCAAGGGCAATCAGCATGCTTTTTATACGTGAATTATCTAATTGCATACCAAAGGATATTGCATAGAAAGCCTAAAGTCTAATCAGTGACTTTAGAGCTTAGGGGAGTGGCTGCCTGAATTTTAGGAGGAAGAAAAGGAAAAAAAGTAAAAATCCAAACAATAACAACTCAGAAGAGGTTCATACATAAAGAATACCTACTTGGCTCCACGGTCAGTTGAGTCCCCTTCCCAAAGACAAGAGCAGCAGTAACACACAGTCAAAATGTGTAAATCAAAAAAGGCTCATTTTGCTATTCATCCTACATGCATTTCCTTTCCAGATGGTGTAACGTGGTTCTGACAGAGCCTGTTAGTCCTGTGCATTCTGTGTTATCTAAGATCTTTAGAGGCTTTTCATGTTTTCTGATCTCCAGTATTTTCAAACAGCCAGTATACCAGCAAGCTGATCCTCTGGCATAACTCACTGGACAAGATCCTCAGTAAGAACAAATGTACACTGTGCAATTGTAGTTAATAAAGATGAATTATTTCTTTATCAGACCCCAGAAGCCTCAACTGAGTCCCACTGTTTTGCATTACCTGAAAAGACAGCCATGAATTCCTACCACTGCTGGCTTTTGGGAGGGATTTTCCTATTATATTCTGACAGTAGCATTTTATTAGCACAATTAGTGGTACTTCTTTTTCCCTTTAATCTTACAAAGTCAAGGGAAGAGCAACATATTCCGTGATGTTATGGGCCTTAGTTTTCTTATGAAAGTTTTATCTAGAATAAACCAAACCGAACAACCAAACCAAAACAAAAAGCTTATCTGTCCTTAACTGAGCCTCAAAAAGAGAATATGCATTGAATACCCTATAGTGACTACTAATGCATGTTTTCTATGTCACTTTGTGTTTGGGGATTCTCAAAAGATTCAGGTAATAAAGTATCTCTGTTCTTAGCATCTTAAAATGCATATTAGTATCTCCCAAAGAAATCCAAATTTCACAACAAAAGGGTTAGTTTGCGCAAATTCTGGAAACTCTGTCTTTAACTTATTAAGTATTTCAACAGACTTAGATGCTTAAGGCTTATTATCATTTACTGTCAAACATAATCTTAAGGTCTTTGTCCATCTTTGAAAATGTGATCTTATCCTTAGCTAGAAAAAAAGAAATCATTGAACAGCATGGAAACTTCACTCAACTGAAGTTTCATGTAATTTTGCATCAGGATGTCAGAGAGGAAAAACAGAGAAAGGATGATTAAAGCATTTCAGGGTAGAGAAGAAGACAAGGCTAATACCTTTCTCTTGTCAAATGAATTCTTCTTGAACTCAAATTGTGGGAAACTCAGTGAAGTTGTTTTAGAAGTTTGAGTAACGTCCTGTAAAAATTTTCATAAACCAAGAACACCTTGTTGCAGTCAATGAGCCACTTGCTACCTTCAGCTGATTAGAAACAAATCTTTTCTTGTCAGCAAAAGAACTGACATGCTAAACTTTTTTAAAAAAAACATGACCCTTCATGTGAGAAACAAGAGTATCATATCAGCTTTTCTGTAAATGTCTGAAATAGCAATACCATCTCTCAATCTTCCACCTGCCAGCTCTTGGACTTTGTTTTGTTCCTTGGGTTTTTTTCCCTGCTAAGTTCTTCTATTCTCTATGGGATATTTTACCTCTTTTTTTTTTTTTTTTTTTTTTTTTTGGACAATTATCATTGTCAAATCAATGTAGACTGATGTTAAAATAATGGAATCTGGAATTTTCTCGTCGTCCTACGTTTACAACTGAGGATTTTCTGGTTGGAAAGAACAGATCTTTCTTCAGAAAAATAACTTTGTATTCCTTTGTCCCTTTGGAATTGGAATTGTACTTAAATTTTTCAAAAATAGACATTTATTTACATGCAAGGTATCCTACACACCTGGACAGATATCAGGCAGCTCCTAAGGGAGCCCCATGCCCTTCTGGACTGAGAGTAGGATGTTTTAGTTATGTAATATTACATGGGACATTTTTGCAGCACTTTAAAGACATGCAGACCTCTGAAAGTATCGTAACAAGTCTTAAGGTAGGTACCCGGATGTTTAGGATGACAAAGATCAACCTAACAAACTCTCCTGCTGCCCCAACATTCACACACACACAGAAAAGCTTGGGGTGACATCCACCTTTTTTGTACATCATGAAATTCCAAATTAAGACAGGAATAACTAAGACTTGTTATAATCTCTGCTCACCACATCTGCATTTTCAAAGCCTAGGCAACTTGGTAGCCAATTTTCATTCATTCTAAGTAGTCTTGGATATGAGGCAGTTGTGAAACTTTAAGCCCAAGTATATTTAACCTCATTCTTCCTGTGTCTCCATGCCAGTGGAATTACTTACCTGGTGACACTATGAGTGTGCTGCCAGTGACAAAAAATTAACTTCTTATACCAAAGAGCTAAAGATCTGTCTCATAACTTCTCTTCACTGTCAGCTCTTCACTGAGCTGTGCATTCACACTCAAAATGAGGCAGTGAAAATCCACTGGAGGATAAAACACTTCACAGTAAATTTGGGCCAGAGTGCTATCCGGACTGGGAATAAATTATAACACATTAAGTAGTGCACAGCAGGTGTTTGGGGATCATGGAGTAACGGTGATACACAGAGGTAGCCCAGTTGTTCCTGTGAAGCCTTCCTAAGCAAGATACAAGCTGAGGATTCAGTTTGCAACCCTGGCTGGACAGTGCAATCTAGGGATTATTGAAACCAAAAATTCTCACAGTGAGCCCAAACCATTAGATTCCTTTGTCCTCCCCCATCTTAATTTTAACATAATTTTTAGAAATAAAATAATGGTACTTACTTGGTTCAACTGTGAGAGTGGTCCCACTTCCAAATATGAGCTTATCTGTCCTCACACTGCTAACACTTATTCCAATAAATAACCCTTTCCTCATGGTATTAAAAAGTGTTGTAAAAATAGGAGATGAAACCCCAGATATTTGTCCCAATTTTCCATAAGCACAACCCCATGAATGTATCCAGAGCCAAATTTTCTTCCAAAACCAGAAAGGGAAAAACAATAATTTCAATTATTTCAAATAGCTTGACTGAGTTCAGGATTTGCAGGTTTTCCCTTTCTTCTGTCCTTTAGAAATCTTCTGATCTCCATATTTCCAGGATAAATAGGAATTAGAAAAGAATGTTCTGTTTGTCTCCTTAATTGTTTCAGTCACCCCTCTTCTTTCTTCCTCAATATATTGCCTTTTTTCCTTCTTTGGGTTTTCTTTCCTTCTTCGGGTTTTTGTACAGGGCCCTATGTTGTTTATATCATTGTGGTACTCCAGTCCCCGAACACAGTGATACATTTCATTACAAAAACTGTCTCTTCCTTCTTTTTCACTACACAGAATTTTGGATTATACAGACAGTCACATGACTTCTCAAGTGGTTTCTGACCCACATGAAGAAATATGACACGGCTTTCAAAGAAGGGTATAAAATAATACCAAAAAGGTTGAATTATGAGTGAAACCTTGGGGATTACACGACACCTCTGAAAAGCCTCATGGAGTCAGGCTGGATAAAAAGCTGGGGGGGCGGGGGTGGATCAGTATTTTTAGTGCTATCTCAAAACATTTATGAAAAGTCTTCTGGGCTGCAGGAAGCTGTCTAATTTTTCACCTTGAATTTGATTTCAGTGCTCAGGAGCATGAGTAATGTGCCTCATCTGAGCTATTAGAGTTGGTGTCTTGTGGTCATTTGGTGCCTTAGAAAGACTTTATGCTGTTTTAAGTAAGATGAGAACATAGGCAAAATTATTGTTCTTTGTTAGCTAGAGGCACTGTACCCATGGAAGTGGCAATTAAAGAGTAAATGAGCTGTTGCAGATTTCTCAGATCCTTCATGATGATCAATTTCTGCATCATTAGCACTATCTGGACCTTGACAGAAAGATGGACTGAACCCCTGAGACTCTGCAGCTTCAAAAGCCCACTGCTTCCTTTTCTAACAAAGGAGAGGCAGGTTGACTCTGTGCTTATCAGGATGGGAAATGGAGGTTCCCATAATGACAAAGGCTCTGAGCTTGTGACTTTTGTCACCAAAAGGAAGGGTCTTGCTTCACCTGAAGATTTGCAACTACAGAACAGATTCAGTGCTGTCACAGCAAATGAGGAGCTACGAGATCAGTCAAACAAGGTATCTGAGCCCATTGACCATGAGACACACAGGAGCACCAGAAAAGGTGGTGAGTGTTAGTAATGAAAGGCTCCCTGTTGCAACAAACAGAAGGCCACTCTGACAGCTGGACCTGTCATCTAGGCAGGTTTACTCCTTGCCATGGACTTGGATTGGGGACAATGTTAAAAGACTTGTAAAACTTACTACACCTACAGACTGTTACCACCTGCTGCTCTTCCATGTGGGTATTAATGATACTGCCAGGGGAGTCCTGGAAAGTAGCAAGCAGGCTCTGGGGGTGATGGTCAAGGTCATGTGGGCCCAGGTGGGTTCCTCTTTGATCATGTTGGTGAGGGGGAGGGTGGTGAGAAGGAGGAGTGGATGGATCCTGCTCGTCAACTGTTGTTTGCACAGCTAGCATTGGCAAAAGAAACTTGGTTTCTATGACCATGGTACCCTTTTTGAGGATTGAGAACTGATTGGAAGAGATCCACGTGACTAAATGAGAAAAAAACAGTCTGGCCAACCTGATAAGAAGATCTTTAAATTAGGAACAACAGTGGGGGAAGAGGATGATCAATAATTGAGTGAGAAAGTGGTGGGAAGGGTTGGTACAAAACATACGAGTGATATGAACAGGACAGACTTCATAATAATAATAATAATAAAAGGGATGAAAAGGGTGCACTTTGAGTGCAGGTACATAAATAAGGAAGTATCTAGGGGGAAAACCAAATCCATCTTACAGTTTTTGGGAAATTAGCATGGCTGGGTGTCTCTTTAAAGTGCCTGTGCGCAAACATAGGCAGTATGAGGAACAAGCTAGAGAAATTAAAGCCCTGTTGGTAGTTGCAGGGCTATGATCTCATTGCCAACATAGAGATGTGGTGGGATAGCTCACATGACCCGAGAACTGACCCGTGGTGAAGGGCAGGTCCATGCACATTGACTGGGTTCCCCTTGATCATGTCCCAGTTTTAACTCTGCAGCCTGGTTGCAGAGCTATGTCATGAAGGTGCTGTGAGGTAAATTCCAGAAGTACTTATAATGGATGAAGCCAGGCTTGTTTGAGAGCAACCCTGAGGAGAAGGTCTTGGGGCTGTCGGCGGATGAGAAGATCAACATGTGGTCTCACAGTCCAGGAAGCCAACTGTATCCTGGGCTGCATCAAAAGCAGTGTGACCAGCAGGTCAACGGAGCTGATTCTGCCCTCTACTCCACCCTGGTGAGACACCACCTGGGGGACTGCATCCAGCACCGGAGCTCCCAATATAAGAGGAACATGGACCTGTCGGAGCAAGACCAGAGGAGGGCCACGAAGATGGATGGTATCTCCTATGAAGACAGGCTGAGAGACCTGGGATTGTTCAGCCTGAAGAAGAGAAGGTTCCAGGGAGACCTTATAGCAACCTTCCAGTACTTAAAAGAGGCCTACAGGAAAGGTGGAGAGGGAGTCTTTATCGGGGCTATAGCAAGAGGATGAGGGGTAACAGTTTTAAACTGAAAGAGGGGAGATTTAGATTAGACATTAGGAAGAAATTATTTAGTCTGAGGGTGGTGAGACACTGCAACAGGTTGCCCAGACAATTTGTGGATTCCCCATCCCTGGAAGTGTTCAAGGCCAGGTTGGACCGGGCTTTGAGCAACCTGGTTTACTGGAAGGTGGTCCTGCCTGTGGCAGGGTGGTTGGAACTAGATGATCTTTAAGGTCCCTTCCAACCCAAACCATTCTATGATTCTATGGTTGTATGATTAGGAAAAACAGGCTGTGAAGGCGAGGATGGGAGAGCAGCTGAAATGCATGCTTTGGGATGTACGATGTGCCAGCTGACAGCATATGGATCAGGATTTAGAGAGGGTAGATCAGCATGGGTGACACTGTAGTGGGTTACTACTACAGATCACCTGATCAGTAAGAAGACATCCTCAGTAAACTGGAAGGAGCCTCACGTTCACTGGCCCTGGTCCTCATGGGGGACTTGAATGATGTCAAATGTCTGTTGGCAGGACAGCACAACCAATCAAGCAGTTTTCTGGAGTGTACTGATGAAAACTTCCTGACACAAGTGACTGATGAGCTGGATGTCCTACTTGTAAGTGAGGAAGAACTGGTGGTAGACATGAAGGTAAGGGGCATCCTTGGCTGCAGTGGTGATGCAGTATTTGAGCTCAGGATCCAGAGAGCAGAGAGCAATGCAAAAAGCAGGACTGGAGCCCTAGACTTCAGAAGAGCAGAATGTGGGCTCTTCAGGGATCTGCTTGGAAGAAACCTATGGGTTATGGTCCTGCACAGAGCAGGGGTCTAGGACAGCTCCTTCATTTTCAGAGATTAGCTCCTTAAAGCTCAAGAATGGTTCATCTTGACAAAGCAGTAAGTCAAGCAAAGGTGGCAGAAGGCCAAAATGGTGAACAAGGGGCTACTGAATAAACTCATAAATGGTAAATACAAAGGATCCAAATGTGATTCAAAGTCCTTCTTCTGATGTCTAGTAGCTGGGAGATTACTAGAGGGAAGTATCCTTTCTAGTCACTTGTTCTTATTCTTCATGCATCTGCTTCTGGCCACTGTTGGATATGAAGTTAAAAGGATCTTTGTTCTTACTAGGAAAAGTGTGAACAAATCTTACCTCCTCTGTGCTCTGAGACAAAGAGAAGAACATAATGCTAAGCTTAAATGGAAAGGTCTAAATACACCAGGTTAATCCCCACTTGCTCAACTTGATCTGACAATCAGGTGTCTAAAATGACATTCTTGCAAGACCCAAGATCTGATGTTGAATGTTGGGGAAAATGGTCTTGTGGGAGAATTTTTAGAGATCAGTGGTCACCCTGTGAGCACCCCAAGCACTGAGGACTTGTTGACAACAGTGTAAGCTTCAAGGAATGTCGAAGGTCAAATTGTGTTTTGTGAACGTCTGAGTTATGTGGAGGGAGGAAAGAACTGTTGCTGAATGTACCAATAAGCAGGATTTTTGAGTAAAACATAGAAGTAGATAACTAGGTGAGTGAACAGCTGGGGCTAGCCAATCGTATAGTAGAGATGCTTGTTTGAACTATGCATGTGACCAATTATTGCTTGAGTGTTGCGTGGCGCGGGAGAAAATTGTCTATATTAGCTGAGCTATCTGTGCAATAAAGTGGCATTTACCCTGATCATATTGGTCGTTGTGTATCTGTCCGTGCTTCCGCGTCAACAAGTGGCGCCCGAACAGGGACTTGAACCCAGCTGAGAACGACGGTTCACCCCGTATTGCTCAAACATAAGCTGTAATATCTGCGGCAAGTATGAACTATGGGCAAAGATAAAATGTAACGACTGTTGCTAGGGACAGCATCAGCGGTCACTCCTAGCCGTCGTTGGCGTGACCCCTGCCTTGCAGAAACAATTAGAAGAAGGAGGATCGACAATATGGGATCGCTTGTCTTCCTATTGGGTTTATTGTGGGCATCAGGAAATTGTATCACCAATATCTCCCCCAGACAAAATATATGGATAACATGGGCTAATCAAACAGGTCAAAACGCCTTCTGTTTATCAATGGCGACTCCGTCAGATCCGTTCCAAACTTGTCTAATTTGTTTTCCGTACTTGCATTTACAGGATTTTAAGGGTTATGTTAGTAATACAAGTCTGTTAAACGACACCTGGCTAACGCCTGAGAATTGAAATATCACATGCCATACCTTATACGGCACTGGCGAACCAGGCAACCTATGTCCAGCGAGCACCTGGCATTACTTACAAGCTGCTATTGTAAATAGCCTGAACAAGCCATCTCCA
>NW_009649172.1:74528-76397 GCF_000708025.1 Charadrius vociferus | reverse complement strand
TACTAACCCCTGGAGTCGCAGCAGCAAAAGCTTTAACAGATTTGGAAAAAATGGCTTGCTGGAGCATAAAACAGTTTAACCTTACTTCTGAAATAATAACTTCTCTCTTGACTGATGTAGATAGCATAAGACATGCTGTATTACAAGATAGAGCAGCGATTGATTTTTTGCTTTTAGCACAAGGATACGGGTGTGAGGACTTTGGGGGAATGTGTTGTATGAATTTGTCTGATCATTCGTCCTCAATCCACGAACGGCTGACCAAATTGAGGGACAATATGCGAAAATTGACTCGGCAATCCTCATGGCTGGACAGTATGTTCCGATCTTGGGGGTTGTCGGGGTGGTTGCTCGATTTGGCCAAGCAAGGCTTAACCATATTGCTTATAGTTATAGTGTTGCTTGCTGTTATACCATGCTTATTAACATGCTTAAGGAGAATGTTGGAAAAGTCTATGGGAAGAATGTTCGCAGGAGCTTGGGTTGCTCAAAAACAAAAAGGGGGATTTGTGGGAGAATTTTTAGAGATCAATGGTCACCCTGTGAGCACCCCAAGCACTGAGGACTTGTTGACAACAGTGTAAGCTTCAAGGAATGTCGAAGGTCAAATTGTGTTTTGTGAACGTCTGAGTTATGTGGAGGGAGGAAAGAACTGTTGCTGAATGTACCGATAAGCAGGATTTTTGAGTAAAACATAGAAGTAGATAACTAGGCGAGTGAACAGCTGGGGCTAGCCAATCATATAATAGAGATGCTTGTTTGAACTATGCATGTGACCAATTATTGCTTGAGTGTTGTGTGGCACAGGAGAAAGTTGTCTATATTAGCTGAGCTATCTGTGCAATAAAGTGGCATTTACCCTGATCATATTGGTCGTTGTGTATCTGTCCGTGCTTCCGCGTCAACATGGTCTTACACAGAAAGGTCTTTCTGCTGTCTGAAGCATTCTGGGAATCAAATTTGTATATGTGCATACAGTTGTCTGAGGAAAAAGAGACTGTGTAGGGCATCATGTTAGCCTCTTTAAGAGAAGTCAGTGAGTTAGACAGTTTGTGTGTGGTGGTTCAGCTGTTTTCAATCACTGTGGTACGTAGTCCACACAGTGGTAGACAGTTCTACAAAAACACTTGCTTTTTTCAGTGCCAGGTGATGTCTCCTCTTTCACGTCCTTTGAACAGCTGGATTTTATTTTCTTCTTCCTCTACACTGTTCTACTTCTGAACAATGTAATACTGTTCCAGAGAGGTTGCTGTACACTAAAAATAACATTACCAGCATTGCTTTTTTTGGCAGATGGGGCAGTATTAATCTCTCACTAGAATATTGTCCATACTTGTCAAAAAGGAATATTGTTACTTTTGGGTTGTTAGATCTGTTCTCACTTAAAGGACCTGATTACTAGTTTGTCTTTTAACAAACATCAAGAGAGTTAGGATGAAATATTTTAAAGCGTATCTGGGGACCAGCTGCCTCTGGTCTTTCAGTTTAGTTTCATTCAGTTTTTTTCCACTTACTTTCATTTCATTTTTTTTTCAATTTAGTTTCATTCTACATTTCCTAACTCTTTCTGGTCCTTCAATTACTTATGTTCTCAAAGTCTATTTTCATGAGAAATAAAAAATCAGTCTATGTTTATGAATTGTTCAAAGATTGGTTTGGTTTTGTTGATGGTGGTTTAATGGACTCTGTTTGCCTTGAAGTGCTAAAGTTGTTTATTTACTCAGATATTTGATTTTTAAGATTTCTTGTTTGAATGCCATTTTTCTAATGATCTTGGGAGTTTTTTCCCGATTATATGAACCATTTTTTCTCAGTTTCTTTGACCTTGTGAACTAGATTATTTGACCACTGAGTGGACTTTTAACTTTT
>NW_009649172.1:70348-74466 GCF_000708025.1 Charadrius vociferus | reverse complement strand
AAAATTGGCTTTCATTTTGATTTTTATTTTCCTTTAATGATTTTGATTAACAGTTACCTGGAATTGTGGAGCAGTTTCTGAATCTTCAAATGCAGTTCTAAAGATATGAAAGGAAATAGCATTATTTCATCCTGTTCACAAATCTGCCTGGTTTCATGCTGTATTACTCAATATGTTTATTTGCATTATTGTTGTTACCAAGTACAAAAGTATATTTCGCATTTTTAATCACTGTGCTGCTATATCTTCTGTTTTTAACATGGGCATGTTCATCTGCTGTTCGCTTTATTGCGTCAAATTGTTTTCTCCTGCTTTTTGTCCCACTCCTCCAGGAAAGTTGTCAAGTTGGCTGGTGTGATACTTTCAATCTTTTGAACTGTTGGCAGGTCAAAGCTCTAAATACCTCCTGCCACAGGCCTGGGTACGTCCAGGTGGCTCTCCCACATCCTTTGCTTGCTGCCAAATCTTCCCAGAGCAGTGACACCACACCCTGCTTGTCACCGAGATCTCAGATGCAGTTGAACAGCCTTTTTCCATTTGGGTGGCCACAGAAACACACCTGTCTTCACAGCCTCCCGTAAGCCACATGCTTGGATTTGTTCCAATTAAAAGCTTAGTTCTACCTTTTTTTTTTTTTCTTTCGCTGTCCTGATGCAACCCCTCCAAAAAATTGCAGGAGGCGCTCCAGTACTGCCAGTGACGTGTTAGAGAGCATGTTTATACTGTTCCACGAGGTGATACTGAAGACCTCTCTTTGAGTTCTGTTTCAGAGAAAATGAGAAGAGAGGGAGTCCCCCTTTCCTCTAGAAAAGCACCCCAGGCAGATGAAGATACATTTTAGAAGGGAACTAGCAGGTGGTTTGTGCATGCATGGTAGTTTGAATTCCTTCAGCCCTTGCTGAAAGGTCTACACTGCTTCTTTCCAGAAGCAGTCTACCCCGGCCCTTCCAGCATAATTATTCTTGGCCCCTACAAACATCTCCATTTGTACTTTAACACAATTTCCTTTTTTTTTTTTTTTAAGGGAAAAACTCACTCTGAGCCTAGCTCCCAGTACATCCACCTGATTTCATCACACATTTATAAGAGGCTGTGTCCATGTCTTTTATTGGCAAAGAAAGCTGGTTCTGGGATACATCTGTCAAGAAGGTGACATTTCTCTTAAAGGGTGCGGTGGAAATCATGTTCTTCTGTGGACAGAACCACCCCATTCTACCAAGACAGAAAAGTTATTGGTCGTGGATTCCCTGGAGACACTCTAGGTCATCTTAGGAAAGTAGATATTTAAGACCAAACAGTAAGTCACATAACTTCAATATAGAGAGGCCAGCTAAAAGTGGTGATTTTAAAAGAGATCTATAATATCTGCTTGGGGAAATCCTTGAGCTTCTGAAACCTACAAGAAAAGAGCATAGTGTCCTGGTTTCAGCTAGGATGGAGTTAATTTTCTTTCTAGTAGCTGCTGTATTTAGGATTAGGTATGAGAAGAATGGTGAGGACTGTTGATACACATATTGGTTTAGTTGTTGCTAGGTGATATTTGTATTATCCAAGGACTTTTTCAACTTCCCATAGAAGCTGAGAGGAAGCATAGACAGGACAAGCTGACCAGGGGATATTCCATACCATAGATGTCATGCTCAGTATATAAACGGGGGTTGGACAGGGGGCAGGGGTTTGCGATTACTGCTTAGGAAGGGCTGGGCAACTGATCATTGGGTGGTGAGAGTGACTTGCATGATTTTATTTTATGTATTCTTTTACGATTATTGTCATTGTTAATTTTCCTCTTCCATTACTGTTCTATTAAACTGTCTTTCTCTCAATCCATTAGTTCTTTTTTTCCTTTCCCCTCCTTTTCTCCCTCTTCTCCCTACCCTACTGGGTGGGGAGGGGAGGAGTGAGTGAGCAGTTGCATGATCCTAGTTGCCAGCTGGGCCCAAACCACAACAGAAGAAATAAAGTAGCATTTGTTTCATATTTATAGCTTTGCAAGGCATCTGACATTTTCCTTACAGGCAGTCTAGTGTGTCGAATGGTTCTTAGATTAATTCACTGCACCTATTCTTCCATAGAGCCAAATGTATTAATCAGGGCAAAGTTTAGGGATAACTGACCTCGTATCTCTAGCTCTTGCATAGGACACCCAGGGCAGTGTATGCATGCACACAAGCATATGGATCCATTTGCATATAGAGACATATATTCAAATTAAAATGAAAACCTACACTTACCTATACAGAAATGAATGCTCACTCCTCAGAATAAGAACACGAGTGTTTATTCATATGGAGTCAAAGCTAAGAGTGCAGAGAAGAAATTTTTCATCATATCCTCGGAAAAATCATCTTGGCAGTGCAGTTCCTGGTGCAGTGCCACTCCCTTCTCAGATATAACTGACTGACTATTGTTATGGGCTGTTGTAACATTGCATAAGACTCCCTGAACAATTTGAGGTATTCAAATGCAACTGAGTCCTGCCTTCCCATGTTAAAGTTTTAACAGTTTTAGGTTTCAAAACTCAGTTCAGCTCTGGCTTTCCATGTTCAAATTTTAGTTCATCAAGGCTTGTAGTGCTGCTTCTTAAACAAACTTCTTTCTATGTTGCTTTCTTCCTGTGGGAGAGATTGAGAAGAATGGAAGAAGGGGATCAATTAGTTCATGTTTTTGTTTGTGCTTGTGAGAGACTCAACTCCTGCTGCCACAGCGCCTCTGTGCCCCTTTCAGGGAAAGTCAGCGCAGACTATTCCTCAGAAGCAGCCAACCACAACAGACCTAGCTGGATTTAATCCCCTCCTTCCAGTTCTGGACTGGCACTGCCTGTGATTCAAGTACTGTGCCCTTTTCCAACTCTCTGGTGCTGCAGAAATAGGTGGCCGTATCTGCAGCTGATGCCGAGAGCACTTCCAGAGACAGCTGGTTCCTGCAGGGGTCTGCAGAGCTGCTGACTCGGGTCTGGAAGGATGAAGCAATGTGCTGGAGTCCCGCGAAAGGATACTGCAACACTATATGCTGCAGGTCTCTGCCAGGAGTCTGACGGATCCAGTCCCAAGCGTAGCTGCTGTCAGTGATGGGGACACCAGAGATGTGGCAGGTAAGCGTGAGAGACTTGGAGACCTTCCCTACCGTGGGGCCAGAGGCCTCTGTCTGAACCTGAGGAAGGGCACCTGCAACCCCGGGAGACAAGAGTGAACAGGCAGGAACAGCTCAAGCAACACCTATAACAACTCCACCACTTCTCTGGACTTCTTCTTGTGATCTCTGCAATCCAGCAGTTACAAACACACATCCTCACACACTCTTGTTCCTGTTATAGTCTCAGATCAGGGAGACAAGGACAGACTTCCCCATTCTCCTATTGTGCTCCCAAATGACCCTCTGTATATTCCGTGTTTCCTCTCCTTGCTGCTCAGGGAGTGAAAAACTGAGGGCTGGCCTGAGTTAACGTGAGCCATGGTCGAAAGCAGAGCAGTGATACATACACACCCCACCAATTGGACCATGACTGGGTACCTGCCCTACTGGGAAACGATGGAAACAGCAAAACTTTTTTCCAAAGCTGAAGAGTGCGAGAGAAGAGATGATTGGTGTGACATGGGAAGAAGGCAGCAGAAGGAGTAGTGCTTTGGGGACAGAATCAGATAAAACATCATTATAAGAATCCAACATTTGAAAACTGTATGCTGTAACGGCACAACTCTCTGAACGCAGCCCTGAACAACTGTGGGAGTCACCTCCCTCCCACCTCCAAGACCCAGAGGCAGAACACTGACCCAGTAAGTTTGTGTTAAAGCTCAGCGGGATTTCCTGTCCCTGTGCGAACAGCGCAGAAATAGTGGGCACAGTCCCGGGGGTGCAGGGGAGCCAGGGACAGAGAAGACTCGGACTGGGAATTGTCCTGGGACACTATGGCACGACTGTCTACCAGTGCCCCATACTCCTTTACAGTACTCGAGGGTCCACTGATGTAGGACACCCGCTCGAGTCTGCCACCGGGTGCCTGATGGTACCACAGAACTCCATGAACCTCCAAGTCAGAGCCGGATCCGCGGCAGGAGAGGAGCACGGAGTCCCCGGGCGCTCGCAGCCCTCCACCAGCCTCAGCTGCGCCCACAGCC
>NW_009649172.1:64101-69355 GCF_000708025.1 Charadrius vociferus | reverse complement strand
AGACACACACAGGGCTGTGCTGCCATCCCGAGGGACCTCGACAGCCTGCCGAAACGGGCTGACGGGAACCTCCTGCCGTTCAACAAGGGGAAGAGCAAAGTCGTGCACCTGGGGAGGAACAACTCCCTGCCCCAGGGCGGGCTGAGGCCGCCCAGCAGAAAAGTGCAGTCTCAGAAATGCACCCAATGGTTCTCGTGGACAACCCCACCAGCAATGTGCCCTTGTGGCAAAGAGGGCTAATGGTATCCTGGTGTGTGAGCCAGTTCGGGCAGGACACAGGAATGACAACAAGAGCACGGATGAGAAACAAAAAACAAGTTTAATCTCAATACTTTGCGAATTAGGGAGTCTCCACAGCAACGCCCAGGCAGAGGATGCACAAGCAGGGAAATGCAGACACCACGAGGAAGGAGGAAGGTCCTAGTTAGCAGGAGGGTGCGAGCCCTAACTTGCTGTTCTTGCCTGCTTTTCAAGGGTTCAAGAAGGTGTAGTTTTCACTGTGCTTTGATCTTCTTCATCAACAAGGCAGTGATCCCATGCATGCTAGATAAGGTGTCCCTGAGTCTATCCCAGGCCTACGCTATCTAAGTGCGGATGCTCTCCCCACGAGCACACAAAGCTTAACAACAATTAGTGTGATATATGTGTTGTCCAGCACCCCAGGTGCGAGTCATTTGACCGTGTTTACAATCCTCCTCACCAATCTTCCGTTACTTTCCCACACCTGGGATGCACTAGAGAATATACTACTAGCAGGTCAGGGAGGTGATCCCTTCTACTCAGCACTGCTGAGGTCACACCTGGAGTTCGGGCTTAACTTCTTAGCTCCCGGGGACAAGAGAGGCTTGGGCATAGAGGAGAGAGGCCAGCTATGGCCAAGAATGAGTTAATGGACTGGAGACCCTCTTCCATGAGGAAAGGCTGAGAGATCCGGGACTCCTTACTCTGGAGAAGAGAATGCTCAGGGAGGATCTCCTTGATCTATAGAAACATAGCCAGGGAGGGAGCAGGGAAGGCAGGGTCAAGCTCTTTTCAGTGCTGATCAGTGACAGGTCAAGAGGCAATGTGCAGCCCAATGGGACACTTTTTCACTCTCAGGGTGCCTGCACACTGGCACGGGTTGTCCAGAGAGGTTGCTGGTTCTGCCTGCTTGGAGATGTCCACAATCCATCTGGGATGGTCCTGGGCAACCTGCTCTAGGTCACCTCGCTTGAGCAGAGGGCTTGGATCAGAGGACCTCTGGAGGTGCCCTCAAACTTCAGCCTTTCTGTGCTTCTGTGACAGACTCACAGGCACACACAGAACTTTAGGGATGATAGGTGCCAGGGCAAAGGGGAACACTGAAATTCAGACTTTGCTACTCCCCTGATGACTTCCAGAAACAGCTTTTCACAGGAGTGATGAGGAAAACTCACTTTCCTCTTTTGGCTACAAGTTTCAAAGCTGGAACTCGAGAGAAATATGAAGTGATACAAATGTAGTACAGGCAGGTAAACGAGTAGCACAGAGAAGACTTGGGAGAGCTATTCAGCACAGTTATGTTTGCTGTGCTTATGGTGTGTGGTCGTCTGTTAGACATTATGATTCTTCCGTACACTTGCCAACACAAGTCCATGCAAATGTGAAATGGTCGTACAACCACATGCACCAGCCCAGAGCCTGGCTTTGGAAGGATGGCGAATCACATGCATCCCCATATGACTGGTTGATGGGCTGCTTCCTGGAGGCTGAGAGGGCTACTGCTGGCCACAGCTAGTGGGTGGAGGTAGGGTTCCTGGACAGAGCAGTGGGGAGGAGATTCAATAGGGTAATGACTGTAGAGGCTCTCCCTTTCAGGTAACCTAAGGCCACTGTTGGAGATTTGCAGGGGATCCCTGGCAGCATGTTGGTAGCGCATGAGGTCAGGAGGAAAGACTAGAGATCTTCCCCCCATCCAGGCTCCAAGACTACTCCCAAAGCATTTCCAAAACCCAAAGCTGTCTCTTTATAGCTGTGGCTGTCCATCAGGCCTGATGCTGCCCTTTCTGGCTCCCCAGAAAAGACGTTAGAAAGTGGATAAGAAGAGGAGCCTGTTCAGCTCTTAGGATGGTAGAAGAGTTGAGGCTGTAGTGGACCTCTGGAAAAGGTGAAGTTTAACCCTCCTGCTTGAAGCAGGGTAAACTAGATTAGATGTACTGCGTCTGCTTGGGATGGAGCTAATTTTCTTCCTAGTAGCCTCTATGGGCAACTGCAAAATTTGCGAACCAAAACCGTGTTGTTAACACACCGATGTTTTAACTGTTACTGAACAGTGCTTATGCAGCATCAAGGCCTTCTCTGTTTCTCATCTTGCTCACCAGTTTTACAGCTGACCACAACTGGCTAAAGGGATTTTCCATACCGCATGATGCTGTGAGAAGCAATAAAAGCTGGGAGAAAGCAGGAGGAAGGAGGAATGTTAGTCCGAACTAACTGTTATGAGTGATGAAGGCCCGATTTCCTGGAAATGCCTAAACATCTGCCTGCTGACGGGAAGTTGGGAATGAATTCCTTGTTTTGCTTGGTTTGTCCATGCAGCTTTTGCTTTACCTATTAAACTCTCTTCATCTCAACATACAAGTCTACTCAGGTGGTCCCTTCCAATTTACTCCCTCATTCTACTGTGGGTGACTAAGCCAGCAGCTGTGTGGGGCTTAGCCGCCTACCAGGGTTAGGCACAGTAGGCTGCACACCACCTTACCCACTTCAGGTTTGACTGTCTCTAAGAATGGAGACTACACTGCCTCAGGTAGTTACATACAGAAAAATCCACACACACACCATTTTCCTCTCTATGCTAAACAAACCCAGTTCTCTCTGCTTCCTGCTTGTATGTCAGAGGATCCCTTCCTCATTTTCATGGCCCTTCATTGCATTTGCTCTGGTATGTCCATGTCTTCCCTGTGCTGGGGAGCCAAAGACTGGACGCAGCAGTCCACATTCTCTCCAGTGCTCAGCTCAAGAGCAGTCCACCCCAACGAGCAAGGAGTCAGGTGAACATGCCAGAGGGTGAACATGCATGGGTAAACTGGGCAAGGGCAAATGCTGGCCCACTGCTGACAGGGGTGGGGACGTGGTGACACAGGACTTGGACAAGGGCTGAGATTCTGAATGCCTTATTGTCCTGCTGCTGGTGGGGATAGGGTTAATTTTCACAAAGAGCTGGGAAACGACACAGTCCTTTTAGCTGACCCCAAAATGGGTATTCACGACCATGTGATGCCATGATCAGTACAGAGCCGTGGAGGTGGCTGAGGGCAGGGGTCGGCAGGGGCAGAAAGCACCACTTGGGAGTGGACTGGGATTCGGGTTCTGGTCAATGAATGCATGTGCATTAATTGCGTTTTCTGTTTTCCTCTATCAGTATTATTGTTGTTACTTCGCTTTCTTTCACTGTTCTGTTAAATTGCCCTTATCTCAACCCACAAGTTCTGCCTTTTTCTTCTGATTCTCCATCTATTCCATCTTGGGGAGGTGTGGGATGAGTGAGTGAAAAGACTGCGTGGTTCCTTGTTAGCAGCTGGGGTTAAAATACATTTATTCGCCTCAGTCTTTACAAGCAAAACCATACCTCAGGAATCCCAGGTCCAAGAGAACAGGGGAAAGAGGTGAGTAAGGAACCCACACAGTTGCTGTCAATGAGCACTTCTCTAGTTCTCACTTCACAACCCCCTCGTGAGTGTCAGTGAGGAAAGAGGGGGAGGAGGTGCTCCAGGCACAGGTGCAGATTCCCCTGCAGCCCGTGGTGAAGATCATGGTGACACAAGTTGTCCCCCTGCAGACCGTGGAGGTTAACGGTGGAGCTCATATCCACCCTGCAGCCCGCTGAGGAGGCCACACTGGAGTAGGTGGATGTGTCCTGAAGGAAGCTGTGTCTCTATGGAGAGATCACACTGAAGCAAGTTCTTGGCAGGAACAGCAGTCCTGTGGAGAGGAGCCCATGATGGAGATGGTTTTCCAGCAGGACTTGCGCTCCACAGTGACCCACACTGGAGCAATCTGCTCCTGAAGGACTGCACCCCATGGAAAGGCCCCATGCTGGAGGAGTTTGTGAAGAACTGCAGCCCATGGGAAGGGCCCACACTGGAGAAGTTCATGAAGAACTGTGTCCTGTGGGTGTGACTCCACACTGGAGCAAGGTAAGAACATGAGGAGGAAGGAGCAGCAGAGACAACATGGTATGAACAGACCACAACCTCCATTCCCCATCCCACTGTGTCGCTTGGGGGTGGAGGTAAAGAAGACAAGAGTGAAGTGCACTTACCTGCACTGCGCTATACACCTCTGAAGTTCCTGCAAGAGATCCGCCTGCATCATAAATGGTTTCAGCCCCTCAACCACACTTCTCTTTCCCACTTTTAACAGCAAACATGCCAAAGATCTGTCTTCTGCAGTTGCCGTTGCATGACACCAACATCTGGTCTACTCTGTGGCTCCCTGAACAAGATGAGGTTTTGAAACTCAATTCCCCTCTCTCTTTTCACATTCAAGTTTTAATTCTTGCTGTGCTTCTCCCTGTTTCCCTGTCACTTTCTGCCTGTGGGAGAGCCTGAGAAGGAAGAAAGAAGGTTAACAACATGTTCATGGTTTTGTGTGTGTTTGTTAGAGGCTCTGCTGCTGCTACAGCACCGCTGTGCCTGTTTCTGGGATGGGGAATCCCAGACTGATCTTGAGAAACCTTCTTGTAGTCAACCACAAAAGACCTGCTTGGATTTAACCGCCTGCCTTCTGTCTGCAGCTGATGCCGAGAGCACTTCCAGAGACAGCTGATTCCTGCAGGGGTCTGCAGAGCTGGTGACTTGGGTCTGGAAGGATAAAGCAATGTGCTGGAGTCCCATGAAAGGACACTGCAACACTATATGCTGCAGGGCTCTGCCAGGAGTCTGACGGACACAGTCACAAGCGTAGCTAGTGACGGAGACACCAGAGATGTGGCAGGTAAGCGTGAGAGACTTGGAGACCTTCCCTATCGTGGGGCCAGAGGCCTCTATCTGCACCTGAGGAAGGGCACCTGCAACCCCAGGACACAAGGGTGAACAGGCAGGAACAGCTCAAGCAATCGCTTCACCTACTCCACTGTTGGAGTGGGATTGGACCCAGAGTAACGATGAAATCTCAATATGAGTATAGTCGTTCTCCTTTATTGAATATTTTAGCAGAGTATATATAGGCTTACAGCAAAAGCATGCATAGGCAACAACATTATAATTGGTTCAGCTCCCTTGTCCACGCGCAA
>NW_009649172.1:62429-63947 GCF_000708025.1 Charadrius vociferus | reverse complement strand
TGCTTAGTTCAAACCCTGGGTTGCTCAACGGAATTAAGTTATGCCCTTTTTCGTTCAGGAATGTCTCCACAATTCCCCCTTCTTTTTGAGCAACGCAGGCTTGATTTACTATTTTCTTTAATCCTCGTTTATTACAATTTAAAGGTAAGCAAAGGCAAAAGCCAACTATCACAACAACTATTAAAATGTGCAAACTTTCAGCTAACAGGCTTAACAACCACCGTGGAAGACTCCCAAACAGATTCGTCAACCACTCATCTAACAACCTATGTGAATGCTGAATCTGCTTTGTTAAAATACTTAAACCATTACATACTTTTACTACGTGAGCTAGCTCTGAAGCTTGTGCTTATTGGTTTCTAGACTTATACACACAAACTATTATTGGTTAAATGCAGCTGTAACTTATTATCTACACTTTGTTACTATTTCTGCCAAGTCAGTCTTTTAATTAATACACATTCCGCATCTGTTGGGGATGCAACACTGCAGGTCTCTCCCAGGAGTCTGACGGATCCAGTAGCAAGCGTAGATGCTGTCAGTGGTGGGGACACCAGAAATGTGGCAGTTAAGCGTGAGAGACGGGGAGACCTTCCCTACTGTGGGGCCAGAGGACTCTGTCTGCACCTGAGTAAGGACACCTGCAACCCCAGGAGACAAGGAGGAACAGGCAGGAACAACTCAAGCAATCACTTCACCTACTCCACCACTCTCCTGGGCTTCTGCTTCTGATGTCTGTGATCCAGCAGCTGCAAACACCCATGCTGACAAGCTCTTCCTCCCATTTTAATGTCTGATGTGGGAGAGAAACACGACTTCCCTGTACTCTCCGTGTGCTCCCAAGTGACTTGCCATCTTTTCTCTGCTCACCCCTCAGGCAGAAAATCTTGTGGGCTGGACTGCGTCGACCTAAGCCATTCCCAAAAGCAGATCAGGGCTCGCCATTTGGGCCATGACTGGGTGTATCTGTACTACACAGAACCAAAGGAAATAGCAAAACTTGTTTCCTAAAGGAGAAGGAATTCCGGAGTGGGAGAGGAAACGATGTTTACGTGACACAGAAAAAGGTAGTACGTCCCTATCAGAATCAAATATTTGAAAACTGTACGCTATGAGCATACGACACTCTGGGAGCAACCCTGAACATCAAGGGGACACACAGTCCTTCCACCTTCGAGGCCCAGAGTTGGGACCTCGGCAGGAGGTTTGTGTTCAAGCTCAGCAGGATTTCCTGCCTCCGTGTGAACAGCACAGAAGTAGTGGGCACAGTCCCCACGATGCAGCAGGTGCAGGTGGAGAGATGCCTGGGACTGGGAATTGTCCCGGGAGGCTGTGGCTCGACCCTCCACAGCTGGCCCGAATTGAACCTTTGATGAAAAATGGCTTATCCAGGACACCCACTCAACATTGCCACCGGGTGCCTGACGGTACCACCGAACATAATGATTCTGGAAGTCAAAGCCGGATCCGTGGCAGGAGAGGAGCACGGAGTCCCCGGGCGCTCGCAGCCCTCCGCCG
>NW_009649172.1:58810-60731 GCF_000708025.1 Charadrius vociferus | reverse complement strand
AGCCTCCACACAGTAGAGAGTTTCTGAGCATCCTTAGATCCCTTACTAACTTCGTCCCACAGAGTGGCACCTATAAGGTCCCAGGTATGAGTAGCATAAATCACATCAACTGTGGGGATTATATTTCTATCACGTGCCCACACTAACAGCGCCTTCAAGGCATGCACATTATACTTTAATCCTCTCATAGAAAGGAAATGTTGCAAAAGCTTCAAGATAGCTTGCTCTTCATGACTTAAATTATTACACATGATAGCGCATGACCCAAAACGCGTTCGACTGATCACCTTTTTTTCTTTTTCTCTTCTTTTTCTTTTCTTTTTCTGTGCCACAATTCATCACTCAGCCGGTTTCTTCCTCTTCTTCTTTAAATTGCAAGCTGACAATTTCAATAAGAAATTGCACCATGCCCCACGTTGTCCCAATTTAATCAGCTTGATCAGCTGTTTAAGCGCTGTCTCGACCCCTCTCTTAGAGAGGATACTTGTGAGCAGCATTGCTGTTGCTTCAACTTCCATGATAGCAACTATACTTTAAACCTGGAAGGCGAGAGGCCACCTCGAACCGTGTCTGCGCTAGTCTATGCTCAGGCGCAGCACTCCTTCCAGCCGTGTTTCCCACTCCCCTCCTCTTGCTGCTTACTGCAGTCTCAGAGAACTCAGTCGAACTGAAAGGTAACCATCCTCTGCTACCAGATGTCAGAGTGGGATTGGACCCAGAGTAACGATGAAATCTCAGTGTGAGTATAGTCGTTCTCCTTTATTGAATATTTTAGCAGAGTATATATAGGCTTACAGCAAAAGCATGCATAGGCAACAACATTATAATTGGTTCAGCTCCCTTGTCCACGCGCAATGTCCCACAACTAGATTGGCTAAGGCCCTCTGTCCACGCGCCTTTTGTTTTACTCTCTTCCCGGCTTATCTTGTCCCAAATTCCATTCTGCTTAGCACTTTTCTTCCTCCCTTTTTGGGCAGCGAAGGGGGGGTCAAGGACGTTGCACATAGGTCTCCGTGCTTTGTTCAAACCCTGGGTTGCTCATCGGAATTAAGTTATGCCCTTTTTCATTCAGGAATGTCTCCACACTCCACCACTTCCCTGGGCTTCTGCTTGTGATGTCTGTGATCTAGCAGCTGAAAACACACATGCTCACATGCTCTTGCTCCTGTTATAGTCTCAGATCAGGGAAAGAAGCACAGACTTCGCCATTCTCCAAGTGTGCACCTAGATGTCCCTCTGTACTTTTCATGTTTCCTCTCCTTGCTCCTCAGGGACTGAAAACTTAGGGCTGGCCTGAGTCGACCTAAGCCATGCTATAAACCAGAGCACTGCTATTCACACACCTCACCAGTTGGGCCATGCCTGGGTACCTGCCATACCAGGACCTGAAAGAAACAACAAAACTTGTTTACAAAGGTGAAGCAGTTCGGGAGGGTGAGAGGAGAGAGGCAACCAAAAGCGTTAGAGCTCATTTGGGGACAGAAAAAGGTAGGATATCTCTGTCAGAATGAAACTGTATGATGTAACTGCCTGACTCTCAGAGAGCAGCCCTGAAGAAATGTGAGACTTGCCTCCTTTCCAGTTTTAAGGCCCAGAGGCAGGACGCTGGCAGAGGTTTGAGTTAAAGCTCAGAAGGATTTCCTGCCTCTGTGCAAACAACACAGAAGTAACGGGCAGAGTCCCGGGGGTATAGGGCATGCAGGGACAGAGATGCCATGGACTGGGAATTATCCCGGGATGCCGTGGCTCGACCCTCCACCAATGCTCCATAATACGGGTTACTATTCCAGAAGCTGAAGAAGGACAAAAACTCGGGACTGCCACCGGGTGCCTGACGGTACCAGAAAACGTGATACTTCCCGAAGTCGAAGCCGGATCCGCGGCAGGAGAGGAGCACGGAGTCCCCGGGCGCTCGCAGCTC
>NW_009649172.1:50233-58029 GCF_000708025.1 Charadrius vociferus | reverse complement strand
CCCGGCCGAGCCCTGCCCAGGGGGGTCGCCGCCTCGGACGGGCGCAGCGTCCCCTCGCACCACCCTCCCAGCGCGCCCTGGACTCACTCCCAGACCCTCACCGCGGGGATGGGAGACACACACAGGGCTGTGCTGCCATCCCGAGGGACCTCGACAGCCTGCCGAAACGGGCTGACGGGAACCTCCTGCCGTTCAACAAGGGGAAGAGCAAAGTCGTGCACCTGGGGAGGAACAACTCCCTGCCCCAGGGCGGGCTGAGGCCGCCCAGCAGGAAAGCACAGTCTCAGAAAAGCACTCCTGAGGTCACACCTGGAGTTCGGGCTTAACTTCTTAGCTCCCGGGGACAAGAGAGGCTTGGGCATAGAGGAGAGAGGCCAGCTATGGCCAAGAATGTGTTAATGGACTGGAGGAGCTCTTCCATGAGGAAAGGCTGAGACATCTGGGACTCCTTACTCTGGATCAGAAAATGCTCAGAGAGGATCTCCTTGATGTATAGAACCATAGGAAGGGAGGGAGCAGGGAAGGCAGGGTCAAGCTCTTTTCAGTGCTGATCAGTGACAGGTCAAGAGGCAATGTGCAGCCCAATGGGACACTTTTTCACTCTCAGGGTGCCTGCACACTGGCACGGGTTGTCCAGAGAGGTTGCTAGTTCTGCCTGCTTGGAGATGTTCACAATCCATCTGGGATGGTCCTGGGCAACCTGCTCTAGGTCACCTCGCTTGAGCAGAGGGCTTGGATCAGAGGACCTCTGGAGGTGCCCTCAAACTTCAGCCTTTCTGTGCTTCTGTGACAGACTCACAGGCACACACAGAACTTTAGGGATGAGATGTGCCAGGGCAAAGGGGAACGCTGAAATTCAGACTTTGCTACTCCCCTGATGACTCCCAGAAACAGCTTTTCACAGGAGTGGTGAGGACAACCCACTTTCCTCTTTTGGCTACAAGTTTCAAAGCTGGAACTCGAGAGAGACATATGCAACTGATGTAAACATTATATGGGTGGGTAAAAAAGTATCACACAGAGGACTCTGGAGAGATATTCGACACAGTTATTTTAGATTTTATGGTTCTTCTGTATACTTGCCAACACAGGTCCATGCACACGTGAAAGGGCTGTGCAACCACATGCACAAACCGAGGTTTGAATATCTCCAAGAATGGAGACTATACAGCCTCAGGTAGTTAACATACAGAAAAATCCACACACACACCATTTTCCTCTCTATGCTAAACAAACCCAGTTCTCTCTGCTTCCTGCTTGTATGTCAGAGGATCCCTTCCTCATTTTCATGGCCCTTCATTGCATTTGCTCTGGTATGTCCATGTCTTCCCTGTGCTGGGGAGCCAAAGACTGGACGCAGCAGTCCACATTCTCTCCAGTGCTCAGCTCAAGAGCAGTCCACCCCAACGAGCAAGGAGTCAGGTGAACATGCCAGAGGGTGAACATGCATGGGTAAACTGGGCAAGGGCAAATGCTGGCCCACTGCTGACTGGGTGGGGATGTGGTGACACAGGACATGGACAAGGGCTGAGATTCTGAATGCCTTATTGTCCTGCTGCTGGTGGGGATAGGGTTAATTTTCACAAAGAGCTGGGAAAGGACACAGTCCTTTTAGCTGACCCAAAATGGGTATTCGTGACCATGTGATGCCATGATCAGTACAGAGCCGTGGAGGTGGCTGAGGGCAGGGGTCGGCGGGGGCAGAAAGCACCACTTGGGAGCAGACTGGGATTCGGGTTCTGGTCAATGAATGCATGTGCATTAATCATGTTTTCTATAATCCTCTATCAGTATTATTGTTGTTTCCCTCTTTCTTTCTTCCCTCACTTTCAGTTTCTGATAAACTGCCTTTATCTCAACCCACGAGTTTTGCCTTCGTCTTCCGATTCTCCCTCGATCCCATCCTGGGTGTGGGGATGAGTGAGTGAAAAGACCCCGTGGTTCCTTGTTAGCAGCTGGGACTAAACCACGACACTTGTTCACCTCAGTCTTTACAAGCAAAACCATACCTCAGGAATCCCAGGTCCCAGAGTCCAGGGAGAAAGGCTGGAGCAAGGAACCCACACAGTCCCCATCAGGGAGCACTTCTCTAGTCCATCATAAGTGGCTTTGTCTCTGCCATTTCCAGGGAAGCCAGGGATGAAAGTGTAACTAAGTTCAGAATGCATAACATCCCCTCTGTCCTCATCTCCAAATACCATCGTCTCATTCTAGAAGGCTTTAATTTAGGTTCAGTGATTTCCCCAAGTGGAGTCTATTTGGCCTGTGATGTTAATTGCTGAGTCATCTCCCATAAGACTTCCGTTGTATTTCCCCCCATTGCCCACTGGGAAAGACGGATGGATAGAGTGGCTTGGTGGGCACGTGGCAGCCAGCCAAGGTCAACCCACCACACCTCGTCTACTTCTTCTTCCTCATCAGATGATCTGTAGCAGCCACCCACCACAATGTCACCCATGCTGAGCTACATTCTCTCTTTCCAGTACCGGCTCCATCCACTGCGGTACTCCTGTAAGCTACCATACCGCATCTCCATGATCCCATAGCTCTGCACCCAAGCCACACAGGACAAACTGGGCCATGTTGCACAGCAGCCAAGGCCACGTGCAATAAACTGCACGTCTCTATACAGTCTCTGAAGTTCCCACAAGAGATCCTCCTGCATTGTAACTGGTCTCAGCCCTTCAACCAAACTTCACAGAATCACAGAATGGTCAGGGTTGGAAGGGACCTCTGGAGATCACCTAGTCCAACCCCCCTGCCCAAGCAGGGTCGCCTGCAGCAAGTTCACCGGATGGTGTCCAGGTGGGTTTTGAATGTCTCCAGAGTGGGAGACCACAACCTCTCTGGGCAGCCTGTGCCAGTGCTCTGCCACCCTCAAAGTAAAGAAGTTCCTTCTCATGTTAAGATGGAACTTCCTAGATTCAAGTTTGTACCCATTACCTCTTGTTCTATCACTGGGCACCACTGAAAGAAGACTGTTCCCATCCCCTGGGAACCCTCCCTTTAAGTACTTATAAGCATTAATAAGATCCCTTCTCAGTCTTCCTTTCTCTAGACTAAAAAGACCCAAGTCTCTCAGCCTTTCCTCATATGAGAGATGTTCCAATCCCCTAATCGTCTTTGTAGCCCTTTGCTGGACCCTCTCTTCTCCCTGTCTTTCTTCAACTAGGGAGCCCAGAACTGGACACAATACTCCAGATGTGGCCTCACCAGGGCAGAGCAGAGGGGGAGGATGACCTCCCTCCACCTGCTGGCCACCCTCTTCTTGATGCACCCCAGGATGTCATTTGCCTTCTTGGCCTCCAGGGCACATTGCTGGCTCATGGTCATCCTGTTGTCCACCAGGACTCCCAGGTCCCTTTCCACAGAGCTGCCCTCTAGGAGGTCAGCCCCCAACCTGTACTGATGCGTGGGGTTATTCCTCCCCAGATGCAGTACCCTACACTTACCCTTGTTGAATTTCATAAGGCTTCTCTCTGCCCAACTCCTCAGCCTGTCCAGGTCACGCTGAATGGCTGCACAGCTTTCTGGCGTGTCAGCCACTCCTCCCAGTTTTGTGTCATCAGCAAACTTGCTCTATCCCTTCATCCAGGTCACTGATGACTATATTGAACAGGACTGGACCCAGTACTGACCCCTGAGGGACACCACTCATTACTGACCTCCAACTAGACTCGGGACCACTAACCACAACCCTCTGAGCTCATTCTGTCAGCTGCTGTTCTATCCACCCCACTGTCCATTCATCTAACCCACACTTCCTAAGCTTGCCTGTGAGGATGATGGGGGAGACAGTGTCGAAAGCCTTGCTGAAGTCAAGGTAGACAACATCCACTGCCCTCCCCTCATCCACCCATCCAGTCACACCATCATAGAAGGCTATCAGATTAGTCAGATGTGACCTCTCTTTGGTGAATCCATGTTGACTACTTCTGATAACCTTCTTTTCTTCTAGATGCTTTGAAATGATGCCGAGCAAAAGCTGTTCCATCATCTCTCCAGGGATGGAGGTGAGGCTGACTGGCCTGTAGTTTCCCGGGTCACCCTTCTTGCCCTTTTTGAAGACTGGAGTGACACTGGCTTTCCTCCAGTCCTCAGGCACCTCACCTGTTCTCCAGGACCTTTCAAAGATGATGGAGAGTGGCCCAGCAATGACTTCTGCCAGCTCCCTCAGCACTCGCTGTTGCATCCTGTCAGGCCCCATGGACTTGTGAATATCCAGTTTATCTAACTGATCTCTAACTTGTTCCTCATCAACCAAGGGAAAGTCTTGCTTCCTCCAGACTTTCTCTGTTACCCACAAAGTCTGGGTCTCCCAAGGACTGGCCCGAGCAGTGAAGACAGAAGCAAAGAAGGCATTCAGCAACTCCACCTTCTCTGCATCATCTGTCACCACGGCACCACATTTTCCCTAGTTTTCCTTTTGTCTCCTATATACTTAAAGAAACCCTTCCTATCGGCCTTGACATCCCACGCCACGTTCAATTCCAAAGCGGCCTTGGCTTTCCTTGTTTCATCCCTGCATACCTTAACAGAATTGTTATACTTATACCAAGCGGTCAGCCCGTTCTTCCACCTGAGCTTTTTCAGAAGGTCCCTGCTCAGCCATGCAGGTCTCCTGCTTGCCTTGCCTGATTTCTTTCTCTTAACTTCCCTTCACTGCTTTTTACAGCAAACACGTCAAATATCTTTCCTGCACCTGCCAATATGTGACACCAATCACTGTTAGCAGCTGCTGGAGAGAAATGATGAATAGTCTGTAATCTCTGTCAGTTGGTTTTGGGTCCACTCTGCTGCAGAGCTGCTCCAGGGTGAGCCTAGCACCACAGTAATACACTGCTTCGTCTCCTGGCTGTGCTGCCTGGATCTGCAGTGTGAATCTGTTCTGGGAACTCTCCACTGATCCCTTAAAGCGATCCTGGAAACCTTCTCCATAGGCACCACCTTCCTCATAAATCCAGTCGAGAGAGCCACACGGCCCCTGCCGGTACCACAACATGTAGTAGCTGCTCATACTGTCTCCACTCATGCTGCACTGGAACGTGACCCCATCTCCTTCTCGAACGGCCAGTTCCCTGCTGTATTGCTCCAAGGCCACCTGGCCAGTGACTGCTGCAGAGAGTGAGAACAAGCCATGAGCACTCCAAGGTTCAGCAAAGGTCAGGGCAACACTGGTGGGGGCATTGTGATGGCACTGGACTAGTGGGAGGACTAAACTGTTTTCTTTGAACACAGCTGACAAAAATGGGCAGAGGAATGAAGCTGGTACCAGGAATCAGGACTCACCAGGAGCTCACATTTCCTTCCCTGCTTTTCCAGCTTTTTCTGATTTTCCCATTTGAAGAAGAAAGTGTCTGCACCATGGCAGACCAATACCTTTGTCCTTGCCAAGCTGTCAGAGGGAGGACCACACTGTCCTGTCCCTTATACTACTCTGAATGCGCACAAAGACCTTTCAAGGGCAAGTGGGACTTGGATCCTACGCTGCCATCCTCAACCCTGTGCTTCCAAGATGGTTGCAGTGCCCCATGAGCAGAGTGCCAGGCCAGGTGCAAAGCATTAGGCCCCAAGATGGGAGAGTAGCAGGTAGGTGCCCTGCCTGTCCCCACACTGCAGAGGAGACACGCTGGGTGGAGGTGCCTAACTCATGGCTAGAAGAGGAGGAGGGCTGTTCCCACTGTGCTCTGCAGGGATGGGTGCGGAGGTAGAGGCGGGCGACTGGTCGACTGGTCAGGCTGCAAGCGGTGAGCACGGTTCCACAGAGACATGCAGAGCACGGGGGCATGCTCAGTTCCGGGGAGGTATCACCCCTTTCTTTCACTTACCTATGATGGGCAATAACCCCATGCACAGGGCAGTCCACGTGGCCAGGCCCGCTCTCTCTCCCCTCTCTCCACCTTCTCTCTGCCAGCACAACAGCTCTGCCCACATCTTCCCTGCCTGTGCCTCTGTCACTGCAGTCAGTCGAGTCCCTCCTGGTCCCTCCCTCGCTCTATGGCAACAGTGAAGGCGAGAGGTGGGGACTGGAGGGGAAGAAGAAGCTGAAGCTGTTGGTGCACTCCCTGGTGTCTCTCACCCTGCAGGGTGCAATACCAGAGCGGTTGCTTGGCAGGAAAACCTCTGGTGGGAGGGGACACTCCCTTCTCGCTGGGAATCCTGAGCTCCCCCTGCCACCACAGGATGGGACACCTCTGGAGACCTGACACAGTCTCACTGTCTTGATGAGTACCACCATTTTGGGGAACACTGCCCCTCCACACAAAGTGTCCCAATCCTTCCCCTCCCCTCTCTTTTCATGGGTGCTCCACCATGGCCCTTTGGAAGGGGATCCACAGGACATGGGTGGGAAAGGGAGCTGCAGAGGAACCCATAGAACCTGGAGGCTTGAGGCTGGGGAAAGTAGGAGGATACAGGGCCAGGGACACTTGGAGGTGGACCAGCCTGGTAGGACATGCCAGGTTCCCTCTGGTCCCAAGCCCATATCCTGATTGTTGCCGTTCCTCAGAAATATCCATGCTGCCCTCAGTGAACACACAGGAGCATAGATGCACATGGAGCCAACACTAAGAACACAACGAGGAGAATATTCATCACGGTCTGGGGAAAAGATGCTCTGCAGCTCAGCTCCTGTTGTTACACTACTCTGGGGCTCCCTGAACAATATGAGGTTTCAAAACTCAATTCAGCTCTGGCTTTCTACATTCATATTTTAGTTCTGTAACGCTCATTGTCCTTCATAACAAAAAAAAAGCCACTCAAATCTCAGAGCTTTGCCTTGCAGCAGTCGCAACACACCTGGCTGGATTTAACCATCTAGTGATGGGGACCCCAGAGGTGTGGCAAGTAAGTGTGAGAGACGGGGAGACCTTCCCTACTGTGGGGCCAGAGGACTCTGTCTGCACCTGAGTAAGGACACCTGCAACCCCAGGAGACAAGGAGGAACAGGCAGGAACAACTCAAGCAATCACTTCACCTACTCCACCACTCTCCTGGGCTTCTGCTTCTGATGTCTGTGATCCAGTAGCTGCAAACACCCATGCTGACAAGCTCTTCCTCCCATTATAATGTCTGATGTGGGAGAGAAACACGACTTCCCTGTACTCTCCGTGTGCTCCCAAGTGACTTGCCGTCTTTTCTCTGCTCACCCCTCAGGCAGAAAATCTTGTGGGCTGGACTGCGTCGACCTAAGCCATTCCCAAAAGCAGATCAGGGCTCGCCATTTGGGCCATGACTGGGTGTATCTGTACTACACAGAACCAAAGGAAATAGCAAAACTTGTTTCCTAAAGGAGAAGGAATTCCGGAGTGGGAGAGGAAACGATGTTTACGTGACACAGAAAAAGGTAGTACGTCCCTATCAGAATCAAATATTTGAAAACTGTACGCTATGAGCATACGACACTCTGGGAGCAACCCTGAACATCAAGGGGACACACAGTCCTTCCACCTTCGAGGCCCAGAGTTGGGACCTCGGCAGGAGGTTTGTGTTCAAGCTCAGCAGGATTTCCTGCCTCCGTGTGAACAGCACAGAAGTAGTGGGCACAGTCCCCACGATGCAGCAGGTGCAGGTGGAGAGATGCCTGGGACTGGGAATTGTCCCGGGAGGCTGTGGCTCGACCCTCCACAGCTGGCCCGAATTGAACCTTTGATGAAAAATGGCTTATCCAGGACACCCACTCAACATTGCCACCGGGTGCCTGACGGTACCACCGAACATAATGATTCTGGAAGTCAAAGCCGGATCCGTGGCAGGAGAGGAGCACGGAGTCCCCGGGCGCTCGCAGCCCTCCGCCG
>NW_009649172.1:49768-50142 GCF_000708025.1 Charadrius vociferus | reverse complement strand
CTCCCCACTGCGGCCCCGCAGCATCCCCTGCAGCTGCTGCTCCCTCTCCCTATCCTGCTCCCTCTACCTCTCCTGCTCCCACTCCCTCTGCCAATAGCTCTCCCTCTGCCTCCCACCCCACCTGCTCCATGCATCCCCACCCAAGGCTAGCACCTTTCATTTCCTTTCTTTCCCCTTTCTTTCTTCTTCCCCCAGCCCTATATATGAAGCATGACGTCATATAGTATGGACTAGCCCTTTGGCCAACTGGGGTCAGTAGTCCTGGCCATGTTTCCTCCCCACTTTTTGTGCACTCCCAGCCCACTCGCTGGGTGGGGCAGTGTGAGGGCAGAAAAGGCCTTGACTCTGGGTAAGTACTGCGCAGCAGTAACAAA
>NW_009649172.1:47015-49695 GCF_000708025.1 Charadrius vociferus | reverse complement strand
ACTAGCTACCGTGCAGAAAAAGGTGCCTCTATGCCAGCCAATTCCAGTACAGACCCTCACGTGACATATTGGTAGAGAGGGAGAGAATTGGAGGAATTCCTTAAGCACAAGACATGTGAGAGCAGTACCATGCACACAAATTGGTGTAATCGGGAGAGCAACCTATTGCAGGACAGAAAGAAAGATGGATTGTGGCCCAAAATCCACCTTCTGCCCCAAAATCCACCTTCTGCCCATGCCACTGCCTCTCCTGCCCACCCCTGCTTCCCCATCAAACTCGAGCACCAGCTGAGAGTACACCTGGTGTGGGAGCAGCCACAGCCCCGGGGCCCCGGAATGGGCAGGGTGGCCCGTGGGCAGCCCCAGCCCTGGCCTCACTGCCCTCCACTGCTGGCTCTCACCTGCCGGCCCTGCTGGCTTGGCCACTTCCTGGGGAAGTGCCGAAGCTTCTGGCCAAACCCAAAAGGCGAGACCTAGCTCTTCTCAGTGTTGCCTGCTGACAGAAAAGGTTGCAGTTGCATCTCCCCAGTCGATGGAAATTCCTGAAGGGAGAGTGCAAAGAAGACAGGACAGGTTCATCTCAGCGGGGCCCAGTGATGGAAAAAGAGGCAAGGCACAAAGCTGAAGGACAGAAGACTCCAGCTGACCATTAGAAAAACCTTGTCACTGTTGGAGCTACCAAGGACTGACAAACATTGTCCAGAGAGGCTGGAGATTCTCCATGCTTGGAGACATTCAAAGTTGACTGGACATGGGCCTTGAACACTGGCTCCAGGTGGCCCTGCTTGAGAAGCATGGTGTGGCCTAATGACCCCTGGAGGTACATTCCAGCCTCAGTTGTTCTGTCAATCTGTGAGCACAGCGGAAGGATCATTGCCTCAACTTTTGCAACACGTGAAAATCATGACAGGGTGTGTTTCTGTGGGGAAACTCCTCCTCTGACCCTGTCTCATCAGCAAGGATGAGCAATCACACCATGCACAGGGTGCCACATATGGGCAGAGCAGCTCCGGCTCACTTCTCCCCAGCTCTTCTCTGCTCACGCATCTGCTCAGGGTGCTGATGTTCATCAGGCAGCCCCAAGTGTGTCTCACTGTGCTCCCTGCAGGGTGCAGTAATAGAGCGCACTGTCCCCCAGCTCCAGCCCACTCATCATCAGGGTCCCAAAGCTCCTGTCAGCCCGCCAGGAAAACCTCTTCTGCGCAACAGGGGCTGTGTGGCTGTAGGAGCCTCCCTGGCCCTTGCTCTGCAACAAGTACTGCAGGGGTCCACCAGGACGCTGCCAATACCAGGCCACGTAAAGATAGGAGGCATTGGAACTGTACATGCATCACAAGATCCCGGTATTCCCTGCTCGCCACCACACTGCAGTCCTCATCGCATGGACCTCATCACCCTGAAATGCACCTGAAACAGAAGCAGAGCTGTTACACCACTGCTTTGCTCTCTCTGGCACAAGGAAATGGCCCATAAGACATTGCTGTCCCCGAAGACCAGGCTTTCTTTTCATGTCACAGGGAAGAAGGGGACGATGGGAAGGCAGAGAGGGGCTGCGGGCAGGCAGAGTGGCCTGGATGGTGGGGTGACAGAAACACAGGGAACCACCTCCACAGAATAAAACACTGCATTTGGGACTCAGGAAATTGAAACTAGCAGTGCCGGGAAAGGAGATCTTGCAGAAAGGCCAGGACTATCTGCAGTGCACTGTGATGGCCCCTCTCTCCTTGGGAACAGTCCTGTGAAATGTGTTCACCTGATTCGTGTCAATATGGACTAATGCTAGGGCCGCATGGTGAAATGTGAATTTCTGTCTTATATACCCTTATATAACAGCAGGCCTAAGAGAAATAGAGTGATTAATGTATATAGTTTTAGCTTTTTGTAAAAGATATACTTGTGTGTTAGTTTGGACTGTTTTTGCTGTTAACCATATGATGTCAAGCCATAAAAATCTAGACTCATCCTAAGGGTGAGCGGAGGAAGGCCATGAGCATATGTGGAATCTGGGGTAATCCTGAAGGCAGCCGAGAAAGACCACCAGATGGGAGCCAAGAAGACGCCGAGAACATGTGCAGAAAGAGATAAGCCTACTCCTGGAATTTATTCGGATAGACCCACCTTTTCTATGAATGTGTATTAGCAGAAAGGATATAAACCAGAAACAGGAACTGCATGGTGTGCGTCTTGGTAGAGCAGAGGCTCCCGACGCACCCAGCACTGTTTGCTTGCATTTATTCATTTAATAAATTGTAAACTTAAATTGCAACCCGATTTGGGACTAAGTCATTTATCACAAGTCCTGGGCCACCTCAGCACTTGCCAGCTCCAAACCTCATGCACCCTGCGCAGGGATCAGCAGGTTTTTGTTAAACATCAGTGGGATTTCCTGTCTCCGTGACAACAGCACAGAAGTAGCGGGCAGAGTCCCGGGGGTGAAGGGCACGCAGGGACAGAGAAGATTCAGACCGGGAATTGTCCCGGGACACAGTGGCGCGACCCTCCACTGACTGCCCGAATCGAATGATTGAGGAATCAAAGTTGATGTAGGACACCCACTCGAGTCTGCCACCGGGTGCCTGACGGTACCACCGAATTTCATAAAAGCCGAAGTCGAAGCCGGATCCGCGGCAGGAGAGGAGCACGGAGTCCCCGGGCGCTCGCAGCCCCCCGCCGGCCTCCG
>NW_009649172.1:37544-41184 GCF_000708025.1 Charadrius vociferus | reverse complement strand
AAAAATTCAGGGCGCAGACTCAAGGAGGAGTGGTCACACCTTGGAGGCGGGTAGCCTTTGGGATGGAGGTGTGTTTTGGTATTATAATGACCACTAAAGGACAGCATTCTGTCAAAAAAGTGACAGATTGTTGGCTCAGGGTAACAAGTAGACAGTTTATCAGTTCTATAAGACCTTCGAGGACTCTATTTGGTCCCCAAGTCCCCAGTTTATCACAGGGTTTTAGCCGCAGTGTCTCCACTCTGTCCCATCCTTTGCACTGTCTTCCTTCTGTGGTGCCATCTCGTTCCCATGTCTGCTGGATTATCACAGGGTTTGGCCTTGGAGTCTCCACCCCACTCCACTCCCCGTGTTGCTTTGCAAGCAATAGTGTACAGGGATTCCCAGATATAGCCGATTCTTCACATACCAGCTGCAGCTGTATCTTACCCTAGAAGCCTTTTGATTTTATACCTTTCCTTAATGTGTGACAAATGCTGTATTATCGATCATTTTTAGTAATCATTCCACAACTGCGTGTATTGGTATAGATGCACTTCAGATGAGCTAATGGTTTCACAGAGTAGCACACAGAGGACTCGGGAGAGCTATTCGAAACAGTTATTTTAGATTTTATGGTTCTTCTGTATACTTGCCAACATAGGTCCATGCACATGTGAAAGGGTTGTGCAACCACATGCACAAACCCAGGTTTGAATATCTCCAAGAATGGAGACTATACAGCCTCAGGTAGTTAAACACACTGACAAATCCCCCCATAACTTTTTCCTCTCTATGCTGAACAAACACAGTTCTCTCTGGCTCTGCTTGTATGTCAGGTGCTCCCTTCCTCATCTCCATGGCCCTTCATTGCATTTGCTCTGGTATGTCCATGTCTTCCCTGTGCTGGGGAGCCAAAGACTGGACGCAGCAGTCCACAGTCTCTGCAGTGCTTTGCTCAAGAGCAGTCCACCCCAACAAGCAAGGAGTCAGGGGAACATGCCAGAGGCCTGCATGGATAAACCAGGCTAGGGCAAATGCTGGCCCACTGCTGACTGGGTGGGGATGTGGTGACACAGGACATGGACAAGGGCTGAGATTCTGAATGCCTTATTGTCCTGCTGCTGGTGGGGATAGGGTTAATTTTCACAAAGAGCTGGGAAAGGACACAGTCCTTTTAGCTGACCCAAAATGGGTATTCGTGACCATGTGATGCCATGATCAGTACAGAGCCGTGGAGGTGGCTGAGGGCAGGGGTCGGCGGGGGCAGAAAGCACCACTTGGGAGCAGACTGGGATTCGGGTTCTGGTCAATGAATGCATGTGCATTAATCATGTTTTCTATAATCCTCTATCAGTATTATTGTTGTTTCCCTCTTTCTTTCTTCCCTCACTTTCAGTTTCTGATAAACTGCCTTTATCTCAACCCACGAGTTTTGCCTTCGTCTTCCGATTCTCCCTCGATCCCATCCTGGGTGTGGGGATGAGTGAGTGAAAAGACCCCGTGGTTCCTTGTTAGCAGCTGGGACTAAACCACGACACTTGTTCACCTCAGTCTTTACAAGCAAAACCATACCTCAGGAATCCCAGGTCCCAGAGTCCAGGGAGAAAGGCTGGAGCAAGGAACCCACACAGTCCCCATCAGGGAGCACTTCTCTAGTCCATCATAAGTGGCTTTGTCTCTGCCATTTCCAGGGAAGCCAGGGATGAAAGTGTTGCTAAGTTGAGAATGCACAAAGTCCCCTCTCTCCTCATCTCCAAATACCGTCGTCTCATTCTAGA
The DNA here is from genome assembly GCF_000708025.1 of Charadrius vociferus. Taxonomy (NCBI): domain Eukaryota; kingdom Metazoa; phylum Chordata; class Aves; order Charadriiformes; family Charadriidae; genus Charadrius; species Charadrius vociferus. Next base: position 39,424 of record NW_009649172.1, on the reverse strand, counting down.
AGGCTTTAATTTAGGTTAAGTGTGATTTTGGCTTCACAAAGCCATGGTGAGTGTCAGTGAGGAAAGAGGGGGGGGAGGTGCTCCAGGCATCGGAGCAGAGATTCCCCTGCAGTCCATGGTGAAGATCATGGTGACACAGGTTGTCCCCCTGCAGACCATGGAGGTTAATGGTGGAGCACCTATCCACCCTGCAGCCTGCTGAGGAGCCCACACCGGAGCAGGTGGATGTTCCCAGAAGGAAGCTGTGACCCCGTGGAGAGGTCATGCTGGAGAAGGCTCCTGGCAGGAACAGGGGTCCTGTGGAGAGGAGCCCACGCTCGAGCTGGTTTTCTGGGAGGACCTGCACCCCGCAGGAGACACACACTGGAGCAGCCTGTTCCTGAAGGACTGCACCCCATGGAAAGGACCCATGCTAGAAGAGTTTGTGAAGAACTGCAGCCCATGGGATAGACTCACATTGGAGAAGTTCATGAGGAACTGTGTCCCGTGGCTCAGACTCCACACTAGAACAGGGGAAGAGCATGAGGCAGAGAAAACATGTGATTAACTGACAGCAACCCCCATTCCCACTGTGCTGCTAAGGCGGTGGAGGTGGAGAACTCTGAAGTGTAGCCCAGGAAGAAGGGAGAGGTGGCGGGAAGGTATTTTTAGATTTCTTCTTATTTCTTATTACCCTACTCTGATTGGACTGATGATAAATTCCATCAATTTCCCCAAGTCAAGTCTATTTGGCCTGTGGTGGCAATATGTGAGTCATATCCCTGTGCTTATCTTGACCCAGAGCCTTTCATTGTATTTCATCCACTTTTCCCATGGAGGAGAGGGACTGATAGAGTGGCTTGCTGGGCACCTGGTGGACAGACAAGGTCAACCCACCACACCTTGTCTACTTCCTCTTCCTCATCAGGTGATCTGTAGCAGCCACCTACTATAATGTCACCCATGCGGAGCTGCCCTCTCTCTTTCTGATCAGTCTGGCTCCATCCACTGTGGGACTCCTATAAGCTACCGCACCGCATCTCCATGATCCCATAGCTCTGCACCCAAGCCACACAGGACAAACTGGGCCTTGCTGGACAGCAGTCCCAGGCATGTGCTATAACCTGCACTTCACCATACAGATGCTGAAGTTCCCACAAGAGATCCTCCTGCATCATAAAAAGTCTCAGCCCGTCACCCACACTTCCCTTAACTGCTTCTGACTGCAAACACACCAAAGGTCTGTTTCCTGCACCTGCCAATATGTGACACCAATCACTGTTAGCAGCTGCTGGAGAGAAATGATGAATAGTCTGTAATCTCTGTCAGTTGGTTTTGGGTCCACTCTGCTGCAGAGCTGCTCCAGGGTGAGCCTAGCACCACAGTAATACACTGCTTCGTCTCCTGGCTGTGCTGCCTGGATCTGCAGTGTGAATCTGTTCTGGGAACTCTCCACTGATCCCTTAAAGCGATCCTGGAAACCTTCTCCATAGGCACCACCTTCCTCATAAATCCAGTCGAGAGAGCCACACGGCCCCTGCCGGTACCACAACATGTAGTAGCTGCTCATACTGTCTCCACTCATGCTGCACTGGAACGTGACCCCATCTCCTTCTCGAACGGCCAGTTCCCTGCTGTATTGCTCCAAGGCCACCTGGCCAGTGACTGCTGCAGAGAGTGAGAACAAGCCATGAGCACTCCAAGATTCAGAAAAGGTCAGGGCAACACTTGGGGGCATTGTGATGGCACTGGACCAGTGGGACGACTAAATTGTTCTCTTAGAACCCAGCTGACAGAGACGGGCAGAGGAATGAAGTTGGTACCAGGAATCAGGGCTCACAAGGAGAGAGACACCCCATTTTCCTCCCTCCTTTTCAGGATTTTTCTCATTTTTCCATTTG
>NW_009649172.1:34971-37486 GCF_000708025.1 Charadrius vociferus | reverse complement strand
AATCCCTTTGTCTTTGAGAACCTGGAATGGTGAGGAACCCACTGTCCTGTCCGTGCAACCGTTCTGAATGAACACGGGACGGACAAGGACTTCTCACATGCAAGTGGGGCCTGCCTGTCCCCACACTGCAGAGGAGACACGCTGGGTGGAGGTGCCTAACTCACGGCTAGAAGAGGAGGAGGGCTATTCCCACTGTGCTCTGCAGGGATGGGAGAGGTGTGGGTCTGGTCAGGCTGCAAGCGGTCAGCACAGCTCCACAGAGCTATGCAGAGCACAAGGGCATGCTCAGTTCCGGGGAGGCATCACCCCTTCCTTTCACTTACCTATGATGGGCAATAACCCCATGCACAGGGCAGTCCACGTGGCCAGGCCCGCTCTCTCTCCCCTCTCTCCACCTTCTCTCTGCCAGCACAACAGCTCTGCCCACATCTTCCCTGCCTGTGCCTCTGTCACTGCAGTCAGTCGAGTCCCTCCTGGTCCCTCCCTCGCTCTATGGCAACAGTGAAGGCGAGAGGTGGGGACTGGAGGGGAAGAAGAAGCTGAAGAGGAATCCTGAGCTCCCCCTGCCACCACAGGATGGGACACCTCTGGAGACCTGACACAGTCTCACTGTCTTGATGAGTACCACCATTTTGGGGAACACTGCCCCTCCACACAAAGTGTCCCAATCCTTCCCCTCCCCTCTCTTTTCATGGGTGCTCCACCATGGCCCTTTGGAAGGGGATCCACAGGACATGGGTGGGAAAGGGAGCTGCAGAGGAACCCATAGAACCTGGAGGCTTGAGGCTGGGGAAAGTAGGAGGATACAGGGCCAGGGACACTTGGAGGTGGACCAGCCTGGTAGGACATGCCAGGTTCCCTCTGGTCCCAAGCCCATATCCTGATTGTTGCCATTCCTCAGAAATATCCATGCTGGCCCTCAGTGTACACACATGAGCATAGATGCACATCGAGCCAACACTAACAACACAACGAGAATATTCACCACGGTCTGGGGAAAAGACGCTCTGCAGCTCAGCTCCTGCTGTTACACTACTCTGGGGCTCCCTGGTTTCAAAACTCAGTTCAGCTCTGGCTTTCCATGATCATATTTTAGTTCCATAACACTCATTGTTCGTCTTCATAACAAAAAACCCCACCCAAATCTCAGAACCTTGCCTTGCAGCAGCCACAACACACCTGGCTGGATTTAACCCCCTTCCTTCCAGTTCTGCCCTGGCACTGCCTGTGATTCATGTACTGTACCCTTTTCCAGCTCTCTGGTGCTACAGAAATAGGTGGCTGTGTCTGCAGCTGATGCCAAGAACACTTCCAGAGACAGCTGGTTCCTGCAGGGGTCTGCAGAGCTGGTGACTTGGGTCTGGAAGGATGAAGCAATGTGCTGGAGTCCTGTGAAAGGACACTGCAACACTGCAGGTCTCTCCCAGGAGTCTGACGGATCCAGTAGCAAGCGTAGATGCTGTCAGTGGTGGGGACTGCAACACTGCAGGTCTCTCCCAGGAGTCTGACGGATCCAGTAGCAAGCGTAGATGCTGTCAGTGGTGGGGACACCAGAAATGTGGCAGTTAAGCGTGAGAGACGGGGAGACCTTCCCTACTGTGGGGCCAGAGGACTCTGTCTGCACCTGAGTAAGGACACCTGCAACCCCAGGAGACAAGGAGGAACAGGCAGGAACAACTCAAGCAATCACTTCACCTACTCCACCACTCTCCTGGGCTTCTGCTTCTGATGTCTGGGATCCAGCAGCTGCAAACGCCCATGCTGACAAGCTCTTCCTCCCATTTTAATGTCTGATGTGGGAGAGAAACACGACTTCCCTGTACTCTCTGTGTGCTCCCAAGTGACTTGCCATCTTTTCTCTGCTCACCCCTCAGGCAGAAAATCTTGTGGGCTGGACTGCGTCGACCTAAGCCATTCCCAAAAGCAGATCAGGGCTCGCCATTTGGGCCATGACTGGGTGTATCTGTACTACACAGAACCAAAGGAAATAGCAAAACTTGTTTCCTAAAGGAGAAGGAATTCCGGAGTGGGAGAGGAAACGATGTTTACGTGACACAGAAAAAGGTAGTACGTCCCTATCAGAATCAAATATTTGAAAACTGTACGCTATGAGCATACGACACTCTGGGAGCAACCCTGAACATCAAGGGGACACACAGTCCTTCCACCTTCGAGGCCCAGAGTTGGGACCTCGGCAGGAGGTTTGTGTTCAAGCTCAGCAGGATTTCCTGCCTCCGTGTGAACAGCACAGAAGTAGTGGGCACAGTCCCCACGATGCAGCAGGTGCAGGTGGAGAGATGCCTGGGACTGGGAATTGTCCCGGGAGGCTGTGGCTCGACCCTCCACAGCTGGCCCGAATTGAACCTTTGATGAAAAATGGCTTATCCAGGACACCCACTCAACATTGCCACCGGGTGCCTGACGGTACCACCGAACATAATGATTCTGGAAGTCAAAGCCGGATCCGTGGCAGGAGAGGAGCACGGAGTCCCCGGGCGCTCGCAGCCCTCCGCCG
>NW_009649172.1:25339-33079 GCF_000708025.1 Charadrius vociferus | reverse complement strand
CCCGGCCGAGCCCTGCCCAGGGGGGTCGCCGCCTCGGACGGGCGCAGCGTCCCCTCGCACCACCCTCCCAGCGCGCCCTGGACTCACTCCCAGACCCTCACCGCGGGGATGGGAGACACACACAGGGCTGTGCTGCCATCCCGAGGGACCTCGACAGCCTGCCGAAACGGGCTGACGGGAACCTCCTGCCGTTCAACAAGGGGAAGAGCAAAGTCGTGCACCTGGGGAGGAACAACTCCCTGCCCCAGGGCGGGCTGGGGCCGCCCAGCAGGAAAGCACAGTCTCAGAAAAGCACTCCTGAGGTCACACCTGGAGTTCGGGCTTAACTTCTTAGCTCCCGGGGACAAGAGAGGCTTGGGCATAGAGGAGAGAGGCCAGCTATGGCCAAGAATGAGTTAATGGACTGGAGACCCTCTTCCATGAGGAAAGGCTGAGAGATCCGGGACTCCTTACTCTGGAGAAGAGAATGCTCAGGGAGGATCTCCTTGATCTATAGAAACATAGCCAGGGAGGGAGCAGGGAAGGCAGGGTCAAGCTCTTTTCAGTGCTGATCAGTGACAGGTCAAGAGGCAATGTGCAGCCCAATGGGACACTTTTTCACTCTCAGGGTGCCTGCACACTGGCACGGGTTGTCCAGAGAGGTTGCTGGTTCTGCCTGCTTGGAGATGTCCACAATCCATCTGGGATGGTCCTGGGCAACCTGCTCTAGGTCACCTCGCTTGAGCAGAGGGCTTGGATCAGAGGACCTCTGGAGGTGCCCTCAAACTTCAGCCTTTCTGTGCTTCTGTGACAGACTCACAGGCACACACAGAACTTTAGGGATGATAGGTGCCAGGGCAAAGGGGAACACTGAAATTCAGACTTTGCTACTCCCCTGATGACTTCCAGAAACAGCTTTTCACAGGAGTGATGAGGAAAACTCACTTTCCTCTTTTGGCTACAAGTTTCAAAGCTGGAACTCGAGAGAAATATGAAGTGATACAAATGTAGTACAGGCAGGTAAACGAGTAGCACAGAGAAGACTTGGGAGAGCTATTCAGCACAGTTATGTTTGCTGTGCTTATGGTGTGTGGTCGTCTGTTAGACATTATGATTCTTCCGTACACTTGCCAACACAAGTCCATGCAAATGTGAAATGGTCGTACAACCACATGCACCAGCCCAGAGCCTGGCTTTGGAAGGATGGCGAATCACATGCATCCCCATATGACTGGTTGATGGGCTGCTTCCTGGAGGCTGAGAGGGCTACTGCTGGCCACAGCTAGTGGGTGGAGGTAGGGTTCCTGGACAGAGCAGTGGGGAGGAGATTCAATAGGGTAATGACTGTAGAGGCTCTCCCTTTCAGGTAACCTAAGGCCACTGTTGGAGATTTGCAGGGGATCCCTGGCAGCATGTTGGTAGCGCATGAGGTCAGGAGGAAAGACTAGAGATCTTCCCCCCATCCAGGCTCCAAGACTACTCCCAAAGCATTTCCAAAACCCAAAGCTGTCTCTTTATAGCTGTGGCTGTCCATCAGGCCTGATGCTGCCCTTTCTGGCTCCCCAGAAAAGACGTTAGAAAGTGGATAAGAAGAGGAGCCTGTTCAGCTCTTAGGATGGTAGAAGAGTTGAGGCTGTAGTGGACCTCTGGAAAAGGTGAAGTTTAACCCTCCTGCTTGAAGCAGGGTAAACTAGATTAGATGTACTGCGTCTGCTTGGGATGGAGCTAATTTTCTTCCTAGTAGCCTCTATGGGCAACTGCAAAATTTGCGAACCAAAACCGTGTTGTTAACACACCGATGTTTTAACTGTTACTGAACAGTGCTTATGCAGCATCAAGGCCTTCTCTGTTTCTCATCTTGCTCACCAGTTTTACAGCTGACCACAACTGGCTAAAGGGATTTTCCATACCGCATGATGCTGTGAGAAGCAATAAAAGCTGGGAGAAAGCAGGAGGAAGGAGGAATGTTAGTCCGAACTAACTGTTATGAGTGATGAAGGCCCGATTTCCTGGAAATGCCTAAACATCTGCCTGCTGACGGGAAGTTGGGAATGAATTCCTTGTTTTGCTTGGTTTGTCCATGCAGCTTTTGCTTTACCTATTAAACTCTCTTCATCTCAACATACAAGTCTACTCAGGTGGTCCCTTCCAATTTACTCCCTCATTCTACTGTGGGTGACTAAGCCAGCAGCTGTGTGGGGCTTAGCCGCCTACCAGGGTTAGGCACAGTAGGCTGCACACCACCTTACCCACTTCAGGTTTGACTGTCTCTAAGAATGGAGACTACACTGCCTCAGGTAGTTACATACAGAAAAATCCACACACACACCATTTTCCTCTCTATGCTAAACAAACCCAGTTCTCTCTGCTTCCTGCTTGTATGTCAGAGGATCCCTTCCTCATTTTCATGGCCCTTCATTGCATTTGCTCTGGTATGTCCATGTCTTCCCTGTGCTGGGGAGCCAAAGACTGGACGCAGCAGTCCACATTCTCTCCAGTGCTCAGCTCAAGAGCAGTCCACCCCAACGAGCAAGGAGTCAGGTGAACATGCCAGAGGGTGAACATGCATGGGTAAACTGGGCAAGGGCAAATGCTGGCCCACTGCTGACAGGGGTGGGGACGTGGTGACACAGGACTTGGACAAGGGCTGAGATTCTGAATGCCTTATTGTCCTGCTGCTGGTGGGGATAGGGTTAATTTTCACAAAGAGCTGGGAAACGACACAGTCCTTTTAGCTGACCCCAAAATGGGTATTCACGACCATGTGATGCCATGATCAGTACAGAGCCGTGGAGGTGGCTGAGGGCAGGGGTCGGCAGGGGCAGAAAGCACCACTTGGGAGTGGACTGGGATTCGGGTTCTGGTCAATGAATGCATGTGCATTAATTGCGTTTTCTGTTTTCCTCTATCAGTATTATTGTTGTTACTTCGCTTTCTTTCACTGTTCTGTTAAATTGCCCTTATCTCAACCCACAAGTTCTGCCTTTTTCTTCTGATTCTCCATCTATTCCATCTTGGGGAGGTGTGGGATGAGTGAGTGAAAAGACTGCGTGGTTCCTTGTTAGCAGCTGGGGTTAAAATACATTTATTCGCCTCAGTCTTTACAAGCAAAACCATACCTCAGGAATCCCAGGTCCAAGAGAACAGGGGAAAGAGGTGAGTAAGGAACCCACACAGTTGCTGTCAATGAGCACTTCTCTAGTTCTCACTTCACAACCCCCTCGTGAGTGTCAGTGAGGAAAGAGGGGGAGGAGGTGCTCCAGGCACAGGTGCAGATTCCCCTGCAGCCCGTGGTGAAGATCATGGTGACACAAGTTGTCCCCCTGCAGACCGTGGAGGTTAACGGTGGAGCTCATATCCACCCTGCAGCCCGCTGAGGAGGCCACACTGGAGTAGGTGGATGTGTCCTGAAGGAAGCTGTGTCTCTATGGAGAGATCACACTGAAGCAAGTTCTTGGCAGGAACAGCAGTCCTGTGGAGAGGAGCCCATGATGGAGATGGTTTTCCAGCAGGACTTGCGCTCCACAGTGACCCACACTGGAGCAATCTGCTCCTGAAGGACTGCACCCCATGGAAAGGCCCCATGCTGGAGGAGTTTGTGAAGAACTGCAGCCCATGGGAAGGGCCCACACTGGAGAAGTTCATGAAGAACTGTGTCCTGTGGGTGTGACTCCACACTGGAGCAAGGTAAGAACATGAGGAGGAAGGAGCAGCAGAGACAACATGGTAGAGCCGTGGAGGGGGCCGAGGGAGAGGGCAGAAAGCACCACTTGGGATTCAGGTTCTGGTCAATGAATGGATGTGTGTTAATCGTGTTTTCTATAATGCTCTATCAGTGTTATTTTTGTTGTTTCCCTCTTTCCTTCACTGTTCTGTTAAACTGCCTTTATCTCAAACTATGAGTTTTGCCATTTTCTCCCCCGATCCCATCCTGGGTGTGGGGACGAGTGAGTGAAAAGATCTTGTGGTTCCTTGCCAGCAGCTGGGACTAAACCACAACACTTATTCGCCTCAGTCTTTACAAGCAAAACCATACCTCAGGAATCCCCGTCAAAGCGTCCAGGGAGAAAGCCTGGAGCAAGGAACCTGCAAAGTCCCCATCATTGAGGGCTTTTCTAGTCCACCAAAAGTAGCTTTGTATAAGCCATTTCCAGGGAAGCCAGTGATGAAAGTGTAACTAAGTCCGGAATGCACAACATCCCTTTCTCCCGCCTTCTCGCCCTGCCGAGCCCTGCCCAAGGGTGTTGCCAACTCGGACAGGGACAGTGTCCCCTCGCATGACCCTTCCTGCACACGCACCCCCAGCCCGCCCTGGACTCACTGCCAGACCCTCACCGCGGGGATAAGAGACACACTGTGAATCCCCTACCTAATACCGCCTCACCCCCACACTCCTCCTTTACACACCACAGAGCTACACAACCCCCACTCTGAACCCACTTCCTCATCCCATGTCTAGCAGCCTCATGTTGTCCTTCTGTCCTGCTGAGCTGCAGGACTGTCCTGCTGGGGACCAGTGCTACCAGTCCATGTACCCTCTCCAGTCCACACTGAGGAAACAGCAGAGGTGGGCACTGGGAGATTCTGCCAGGGAGGTGCTGTGGCTGCAGGGAATGCTCAGGTCCTCAGGAGATGCATCCCCCCAACATGCTTGCCAAGGAGTTCTCAGAGCCACAACGGCTTCATCTCATCTTCCCATGTCTTTTCCCACATTCGCCCTGTGTCTGCCTCTGTCACCAGCAGCAGACACACAGTTACCCCACTTTATGTCCCAGGCACAGCCCTGTTGCTCCCCTGACATTGATCTGGTCTGTGACTACTCTGAATCCCAAAGCTGAGAGGTGATAGAGGGCAAGTATTGGCATTCTCAGGGCACCCTTGTGTGTCTCCTCCCGTCGTTCCTGCCAGGACACTACAAGGTGTCCCTCAGCTCCAGTGTCGTAATGCCCTGTGGCTGCAACTGTGGTTGGCCTGGTGGGAAAACTTCCTGCGGGCCACAGGACTCATGTGGCTGCAGGAGGCTCCCAACCCTTCCTTGGGAGCATGTGCTGTGTGGACCCAAAGGGATGTCACCTGTACAAGGCCACAGGAATATAGCAGCAGCTGGACCTGCTGTGCATCACAGCATCAGTACATGCCCTGCTTATCCCTGCATGGCAGACCTCCTCATCTGGAACTTGTTCTCCTGTAATGTGCCTGAAGAGCAACAGGGCCTTTCACCAACTGCTTCACTCCAGCAGGCACATGGCAACAGACGTAGTGGAAAAGATGGAAAGTGGGAACCACCTTTTCCAATGTCCAAGGGCTTTGGGTGCCTGTACTGGTCCTAACCAGGAGGCTTTTCTCCAGGGACCACTTGGTGAGCCACCTAGTAAGTTGACCTGAGTGAGCACAGGCTTATATTGGGCTGCACAAAGCTCAGGAGCTTCTGCCATGTGCTGTGCTGCACATTTCCCTGTTACAGGATGAACACAACCACCAAATCACAATGGAAGATCCTAGAGGTCTGTCCTGCTTCCGGCAGGGATGGGGCTAACTTCCCCAAGGATGTGGCAGGGGACACAGCTATTCCATCCCATGTGAGCCATGCCTCGGGGTATAGGGGGAAGCTGGCCAGGGAAGGGAGCAGGAAGTTGCTGCTTGGAGCGGGCTGGGGTGGTCTGTGCCTGGTCAGTGAGCAGTGGTACTGTAATTTCGTTTGTGTCTTCCTTTATCTGTGTTATTGTTATTGTTTTTCTCTTTCCTTTGCTGGTCTGTTAAACTGCCTTTATCTCAACCCACGAGTTTTGCCTTTTTTTTTCCCGATTTTCCCCATGGCTGTGGGGGTTGAGCAAGCAGCCGCGTGGTTCTTTGTTGCCGGCTGAGGCCAAACCACAACATGGTGCCACCCACATAATCTCGGAGGGGCAGGGGAAGGGGAAAGGAATCCAGTGTCCTGTCACTGGATTCCCGGGAGAAGAGATCAACATCTCCCTCTCCACTTCCCCTCCACACAAAGCTGCAGAGGGCAATGAGGTTGCCCCTCAGCCTCCTTTTCTCCAAACTAGGCAAACCCAGTGTCCTTAGTTGCTTCATATAGGACACGCCTTCCAGCCCTTTCACCAGCTTTGTTGCCCTCCTCTGAATGCATTCAAGCATCTTCACACCCTGTTTTAAATTGTTGGATGGAGAACTGCACACAGTACTCATCCCTGCTGGGCGATCCATAGAGGGATCTGGACAGGCTAGACTGATGCATAAAAAGGACAATTGTGAGAGATTCAACAAGGGCAACTACTGGGTCCTGCATTTGGGGCACAGTAACGCCATGCAACGCTACAGGCTTGGGGAAGAGTGGCTGGAAAGATGCCTGGTGGAGAAAACACCTGCGGGTATTGGTCGACAGCCTGCTGAATATGAGCCGGTAGTGTGCCCAGGTGGCCAAGAAGGCCAACAGCATCCTGGCCTGTATCAGAAATAGTGTGACCAGCAGGACAAGGTTGAGTTCCCTTGTACTCGACACTGCTGAGGCTGCACCTCAAATACTGTGTCCAGCCTTAGGCCTCTCACTACAAGAAAGATACTGAGCTGCTGGTGCGTGTCCAGAGAAGGGCAACAAAGCTGGTTTAGGGGTCTAGAGCACAAGTCTTATTTGGAGCAGCTGAGGGAACTGGGGTTGTTTAGTCCACAGGAAAGGAGGCTGTGGACTAAAGGATAAGGGAAACCTTATCACTCTCTACAACTACCCAAAAGGAGGTTGTAGCAAGGTGGGGGGGTGGTCTCTTCTCCCAAGAAACAGGGAGGACAAACAGGGACAAACAGGGAGGTCTAAATCAGACAAGACAAAATGGCCTCAAGTCGTGCCAGGGCAGGATTAGATTGGATATTAGGAAAATTGCTTCACCCAAGAGTTATCAAACATTGGAACCAGCAGCCCAGGGAAGTGGTTGAGTCACCATCCCTGGAGATACTTAAAAGATGTGTAGATGTGGCACTTCAGGACGTGGTTTCGTGGGGGTCTTGGCAGTGTTATGTTAACAGCTGGACTCAATGATCTTAAAGGTCTTTTCCAACGTAGATGATTCTATGATGCTGTGATACTAGTAGACACTCACTAGGACACCTGCTTTGTTTCGCATCCCCCAGTCCTCCCCCAGAGGCTCTCAACCACATCATCCCTACCTATAAGCGCTGTAGTCAAACCTCTCCCTCTGCAATGCAACTCCTCCACTTTGTCTGCCCTCTCTATCCCTTCTGAACAGCCTATAGCCCTCCAGCCCATGACTCCAGTCGTGGGACTCATTCATAGAATCATATAATGGTTTAGGTTGGTAGAGACCTTAAAGATCATCTAGTTCCAATCCCCCTGCCACGGGCAGGGACACCTCCCACTAGACCAGGCTGCTCAAAGCCCCATCCAGCCTGGTCTTGAACTGGAACAAAGAACCACGCGGCCGCTCGCACAACTCCCACAGCCGTGGGCAGAATCAGAAGGAATAAGGCAGAAACTCGTGGGTTGAGATAAAAACAGTTTAACAGAACAGCAAAAGCAAGAGAAAACAATAACAGTAACACCGGTAAAGGAATATACGAACACGATTACAGTGCCGCCGCTCCCCGACCTGACACGCACCACCGCAGCCTGCTCCCAGCCGCGACTTCCTGCCCCCTCCCCCGGCTAGCTCCCCCCTCCACCTGGGCATGGGTCACATGGCATGGAATACCTGTGTCCCCTGCTGGCTCCTTGGGAAGATTAACCCCATCCCTGCTGCAACCAGGACA
>NW_009649172.1:23696-24331 GCF_000708025.1 Charadrius vociferus | reverse complement strand
GGCGACAGTATCGCACTAACCGAGACTCTGTGATTCCCATCCATAAGCTGATTCGTCAATTAGAGACTCAAGGAGTAATCAGCAAGACTCGCTCACCCTTTAATAGTCCCATATGTCCAGTGTGAAAATCTAATGGAGAGTGGAGACTAACAGTGGATTATCATGGCCTGAATGAAGTCACGCCACCACCGTGCCGGACATGCTGGAACTTGAGTTGAACTATGAACTGGAGTTGAGCTATGAACTGGAGTTGAAGGCAGCCAAGTGGTATGCAACAACTGATATCGCCAATGCATTCTTCTCAATCCCTTTGGCAGCAGAGTGCAGGCCACAGTTTGCTTTCACTTGGAGGGGCATCCAATACACCTGGAATCGATTGCCCCAGGGGTGGAAACAGAGCCCCACCATTTGCCATGGGCTGATCCAGACCACACTGGAACAGGGTGAAGTTCCGGAACACCTGCAGTATATCGACGACATCATTGTATGGGGTGACACAGCAGAAGAAGTTTTTGAGAAAGGGAATAAAATAGCTCAAATCCTTCTGAAAGCTGGCTTTGCCATAAAACGAAGTAAGGTCAAGGGACCTGCACAGGAGATCCAATTTTTAGGAATAAAATGGCAAGATGGACGCC
>NW_009649172.1:22558-22989 GCF_000708025.1 Charadrius vociferus | reverse complement strand
AAAGAAAGGGTCCCGGCCACACATCATGCAACTGATGCTACGTGGAGTAAGTGGATTGCACTGATCACACAGCGAACTCGAATGGGAAACCCCAATCGCCCAGGAATACTGGAAGTGATCATGGACTGGCCAGAAGGCAAAGATTTCAGAATATCACAGGAGGAGGAGGTAACTCACGTGGAAGAGGCCCCACCATATAATAAACTATCAGAAAATGAGAAGAAACATGCCCTGTTCACCGATGGGTGCTGCCGGATTGTAGGAAAGCATCGGAAGTGGAAGGCGGCTGTGTGGAGTCCCACACAACGCGTTGCAGAAGCCACTGAAGGACAAGGTGAATCAAGCCAGTTTGCAGAGGTAAAAGCCATCCAGCTGGCTTTGGATATTGCTGAGCGAGAGAAATGGCCAGTACTTTACCTCTATACTGATTC
>NW_009649172.1:19372-21673 GCF_000708025.1 Charadrius vociferus | reverse complement strand
TGGGTTAGCCCTGCCTCAGGCAAAGGCAAACCCATCCGTGGGATTGCTTTTGCACAAGGACCTGGGTGCACTTGGTGGGTAATGCGGGAGGATGGGGAGGTCCGATGCGTACCTCATGGGGATCTGATTTTGGGTGAGAATAGCCAATGAATAAATTTTATGATTTGTAAGTGCTAAATAACCCTGCCACTGTATGTCATCATTACTATGATTGCTATCAATGGTACTCCAGTAAAAGTCACCCAAACCAACAACAGATGGACTTTGATGAGACTGAGTAAAGTGCAGTGATGATGCAACAAGGACTGACCTCAACAGCAACTTCCTTGAGATTGACATCTTCAACCTGCGGACCACGGGCATGGACCGCAACCAGGTATACCAACCACGAGCTCCGAATACAGCATGCACCATGCTCCGAATACAGATGCATTGTTCAGCCATCCCCAGGAAAGCAGGGCTTCATCACCCATAACGGTTAATTGGGAAGTCAAATGCCATAACTCCAAACATCCCCTCCCCTTCCTTTTTCTTCCCCCAGCTCTATATACTGAGCATGACATCATATAGTATGGAATAGACCTTTGGCCAAATGGGGTCAGCAGTCCAGGCTGTGTTTCCTCCCCACTTTTTGTGCACTTCCAGCCCACTTGCTGGTGGGGCGGTGTGAGGAGCAGAAAAGGCCTTGACTCTGGGTAAGCACGGCGCAGCAATAACAAAACCATCCCTGTATTATCAACACAAATCCAAAACACAGCCACACACTAGCTACACTGAAGAAAAAAAAGTCCCTCTATCCCAGCCAAAACCAGTACGGACTGTCATGTGACATATTGGTGGACAGGGAGAGAATTGGAGGGATTCCTTAAAAACAACAGATGCGAGAGCAGTACAGTGCACACAAATTGGTATGGCAGGTTACAAAGAAGCAGGGATTGCGGCCTGAAATCTGCCCTCTGCCTAGGTGACTGCCCCTCCCACCCACACAACCCACTTCCCGCTTCCCTGCTGAAGGCCAGTGACACCCAAGAGTGTGCCAGGTATGGGAGCAGCCCCAAAGCCTATGCCCACTCCCAACAGATCAGACCAAGCTCTTCTCTATCTTGCATGCTGACAGAAAAGGTTGCAGTGGCATCTTGTCAATGTGTACAAATTCCTGAAGGGAGGATGCAAAAAAGAGGGGTGAGGCTCATCAAAGTGGGGCCCAGTGATGAAACAAGAGGCAAAGCACACAACCTGAAGGACAGGAGACTCCATCTGACCATCAGAAAAACCTTCTCACTGCTGGAGCTACCAAGGACTGACAAACATGCCCAGAGAGGCTGGGGATTACCCATGCTTGAAGACATTCAAAAGCTGTCTGGACATGGGCCTTGGACACTGGCTCCAGGTGGCTGTGCTGATAAGCATGGTGTCACCAAATGACCCCTGGAGGTACATTCCAGCCTCAGTTGCTCTGTCAGTCTGTGAGCACAGGGGAAGAAGGATCATTGCCTCAACTTTTGCAACATGTGAAAATCATGACAGGATGTGTTCTGTGGGGAAACCTCCAACTCCTCCTATGACCCTGTCTCATCAGCAAGGATGGGCAATCACACCATGCACAGGGTGCCACATATGGGCAGAGCAGCTCCGGCTCACTTCTCCCCAGCTCTTCTCTGCTCACGCATCTGCTCAGGGTGCTGATGTTCATCAGGCAGCCCCAAGTGTCTCTCACTGTGCTCCCTGCACAGTGCAGTAATAGAGTGCACTGTCCCCCAGCTCCAGACCACTGATCATCAGGGTCCCAGAGCTCCTGTCAGCCTGCCAGGAAAACCTCTTGTGCACAACAGAGTGCAGTAATAGAGTGCACTGTCCCCCAGCTCCAGACCACTGATCATCAGGGTCCCAGAGCTCCTGTCAGCCTGCCAGGAAAACCTCTTGTGCACAACAGAGGCTGTGTGGCTGTAGGAGCCTCCCCCAGCCCTTGCTCTGCAGCAAGTACTGCAGGGGTCCACTGGGACGCTGCCAATACCAGGCCACCTAAAGATAGGAGGCATTGGAACTGTACATGCATCACAAGATCCCAGTATTCCCTGCTCGCCACCACACTGCAGTCCTCATCGCATGGACTTCATTACCCTGAAATGCACCTGAAACAGAAGCAGAGCTGTTACACCACTGCTTTGCCCTCTCTCACACAAGGAAATGGCCCATAAGACACTTCTGTCCCCGAAGACCAGGCTTTCTTTTCATGTCCCAGGGAAGAAGGGGACAACGGGAAGGCAGAGAGGGGCTGCAGGCAGGCAGAGTGTCCTGGCT
>NW_009649172.1:11533-18212 GCF_000708025.1 Charadrius vociferus | reverse complement strand
CCCGGCCGAGCCCTGCCCAGGGGGGTCGCCGCCTCGGACGGGCGCAGCGTCCCCTCGCACCACCCTCCCAGCGCGCCCTGGACTCACTCCCAGACCCTCACCGCGGGGATGGGAGACACACACAGGGCTGTGCTGCCATCCCGAGGGACCTCGACAGCCTGCCGAAACGGGCTGACGGGAACCTCCTGCCGTTCAACAAGGGGAAGAGCAAAGTCGTGCACCTGTAGAGGAACAACTCCCTGCCCCAGGGCAGGCTGAGGCCGCCCAGCAGAAAAGTGCAGTCTCAGAAATGCACCCAATGGTTCTCGTGGTCAAGTACTTGACCAGGAGCCAGCAATGTGCCCTTGTGGCAAAGAAGGCTAATGGTATCCTGGGCTGCACCACGAGCAATGTTTGCAGCAGGTCAGGCACTGCTGAGGTTACACTTGGAGTACTGGCTCCACTTCTTGGCTCCTCAGTACAAGACAGAGTTTGATATACTGTTAACCCGTGAAGGGCTATGAAGATGATTATGGGTCTGGAGCACCTCTTCCATGAGGAAAGGCTGAGAGAGTTGGCACTGTTGACCGTGGAGAAGAGAAGGCTGGGGGGTGTGGGGTGTGTGTCTCATCAATGTATAGAATCTTATAGAATTTTAGAATCATAGAATGATAGAACCACTTGGGTTGGAAGGGAACTTTAAAGGTCGTAATTGCCAACCTCTCCTCGAAAGAGCAGGGCCACCTTCAACTAGACCAGCTGGCTCAGAGGCCTGTCCAATCTGACCTTGAATGCTTCCAGGGTTGTGACATCTATATACTCTCTGGGCAACATGTTCCAGTGTTTATTCGCCCTCATTGAAAAAAATTTCTTCTTTATATCCCATCTGAATCTACCCTCTTCTAGATTAAAAACCATTGCCCATTGTTCTGTTGCTGCAGGCCCTACTAAAAAGTCTCTCTCCATCTCTCTTCTAGGCTCCCTTTACATATTGAAAGGCTGCAATAAGGTCTCCTCAGAGTTTCTCTTCTCCAAGCTACACAATGCTGCCTCTCTCAGCCTGTCCTCATAGGAGAGGTGTTTCATCCCTCTGATCATCTTTGTGGCCCTCCTCTGGAGCTGCTCCAACAGGCCCATGTCTTTCCTGTGCTGAGGACTCCAGAGCTGGATGCAGCACTTCAGGTGGGATCTCACCAGAGCAGAGAAGAGGTGCAAAATCACTTCCGTGGACCTGCTGGTCAAGCTTCTTTTGATGCAGCCTGGGATACAGTTGGCTTTCTGGGGAGGAGAGGCTGAGTCCCCCTCAGCAGAGAGGGACCTGGGGGTGTTGACTGATAGGTGGCTGAACGTGAGCCAGCAGTGTGCCTAGGTGGCCAAGAAGGCCAACAGCATCCTGGCCTGTATCAGAAATCGTATGATCAGTAGGACCAGGGAAGTGATCGTTCCCCTGTACTCGGCACTGGTGAGGCCGCATCTTGAGTACTGTGTTCACTTTTGGGCCCCTCACCACAAGAAGGACATTGAGGCCCTGGAGCGTGTGCAAAGAAGGGCAACAAAACTGGTGAGGGGTCTGGAGCACATGTCTTATGAGAAGTGGCTGAGGGAACTGGGGTTGTTTAGCCTGAAGAAAAGGAGGCTCAGGGGAGACCTTATCGTTCTCTACAATTATCTGAAAGGAGGTTGCAGAGAGGTGGGAGTCGACCTGTTCTGTGAAGTAACAGGTGAGGTAAAGGCTTCAAGATGCGCCAAGGGAAGTTTAGACTGAATATTATCATAAAATCATGGAATGGTTTAGGTTGGAAAGGACCTTGAAGATCATTGAGTTCCAACCCCCCTGCCATAGGCAAGGACACCTCCCACTAGACCAGGTTGCCCAAGGTCACGTCCAGCTTGGCCTTGAACACCTCCAGGAATGGGGCCTCAACAACTTCTCTGGGCAACCTGTTCCAGTGCCTTACCACCCTCAATTATTAGGAAGGATTTCTTTACTGAAAGGGTCATCAGGTGCTGGAACGCATTACCCAAAGCAGTGGTAGAGTCCCCATCCCTGGAGTTATTTAAGGGTCATGTAGATATAGTGCTCATGGATATGGTTTAGTGGTGGGCTTGTCAGTGTTAGGTTAATGATTGGACTAGATAATCTTACAGATCTTTTCCAATCTAGGAGATTCTGGGATTCTGTGCTGCGAGTACACCGGAAACCCCAGATCCTTCTCCTCAGGGCTGCTCTCAATCCCTTCATCCCTCAGCCTTTATTGATAGTGGGGTTTGCCTTGATCCAGGTGCAGGACCTTGTGCTTGGCCTTGTTGAACCTCATGAGGTACACATGGGCCCAGTCCTCAAGCTTGTCCAGGTCCCTTTGGATGGTATCCCATCCCTCCAGCATGTCAACCACATCACTCAGCTTGGTGCCATCTGCAAATTTGCTGAGGGTGCACTCAATCCCACCGTCTATGTCATTGATGAAGATCTTAAACAGTACTCGTCCCAATATGAACCAGTGAGGGACACCACTCTTCACTGGACTCCATCTGGACGATGAGCCATTGACCACTACTGTGTCAATGCCACCATCCAGCCAATTCCTGATCCACCAAACAGTCCATCCATCAAACCGATCTCTATTCAACTGAGAGAGAAGGATGTTGTGGGGGACTGTGTCAATGGCCTTACAGAAGTCCAGATCGATCACATCAGTAGCTCTTCCCTTGCCCACTGATGTAGTCACTCCATCATAGAAGGCCACCAGGTTGGTCAGGCAGGACTTGCCCTTAAAGACATGCTGGCTGTCCCAAGTCACCTCCGTGTCCTCCACATGCCTGAAGAGAGCTTCTAGGAGGCCCTGTTCCATGGTCTTCCCAGGCACAGAGGGGAGGCTGACAGGTTGGTAGTTGCCAGGGACCTCCTTTCAACCCTTTTTTAAATGGGTGCAATGTTTCCCCTTTTCCAGTCACCAGGCACTTCACCTGACTGCCATGACTTTTCAAATATCACGGAGAGTGGTTTGGTCACTACATCAGCCAATCCCCTCAGGAGTCTGGAATGCATCCTGCCATCCAGAGGGACCTCAGCAGGCTGAAGAAATGGGCTGACAGGAACCTCAGGCACTTCAACAGGCAGTAAGGCAAATTGCTGCACCTGGAGAGGAACAATCCTAAGCACCAGCACAGGCTGTGTTCCCCCAGCTGGAAAGCAGCTTTGCAGAAAAAGGCCTCAGGGTTGTGGTAGACACCAAGTCAGCCATGAGCCAGCAATGGGCCCTGGTGGCAAAGAAGGCCAATGGTATATTAGACAAAGTGTTGCAGCATGTCGAGGGAAGCAATCCTTCCCCACACCCACATAGTGTCATGCCTGATGCATGTTCTTATCTTTACACAGCACCAGGAGCTGGGTAACCATTACATCGCTGCATTACCTGACCAAACTGTTGTTACTCCTTCATCTCTCGTTCAGCCTACAAGGGTAGCCTGAAAGTGGATGTGGAAGAAGGATGAGACACTTCTGTGTCATTGCTCAGCAGAGCAATAGCTGACTGATCACATAGAGTAAGAAGAGGTTTTTCTAGACCCTGATTAAATTTGGACACAGTTAAGCACATGGGGGAGTCCACGTAGTCCCCAGAATCAGAGTGCTTGTATGACATCTCTAGTGCCTGATCATGCTACGGCTACAGGAAAGTCCTTGAGAAGGAATTGAATATCATCTTATTTGTGATTGCAGTGCACATGCCCTTGATCCCTCTTATGCTCCAAACAGTTCAGCACTACAGCTAGCAGTTCCCTCAGAGCATGCAAAACATGGCATGAAGTGTCTGGTGTGCTACGATTGGCAGGGGGAATTCCACTGGCCCTCTGGACAGTCAAATTCTGAAAGCCCACTCACACCTGCTCTGTCCGCTGGTGGCACAGCAAATCCACGCATTGGCACCTGCAGCAGTCAGACTGCCAATAGCTGCCTTAGCAGCATTGGCCAGTGTGTAGACCACAGGATGCTGGGCTGGCATGGGCACATCCCAGAGCATGCGGCCTACGTAATAGTCCACAGCCTTCTTATGTCAAAATAGACATCTGGCTGCTATGAAACAAGAACAACCACATTGTGAAAGTCATCACTGGCCAGTATCTCTAGGATTTGGAAAATCCCAGCCATATCTGTACACCGTGCCCTGCTAGGCCAAGTCTTTCCACCAACACAACTGCAATATTGGGAGTCAAAGGGAGTGATAAACCTCTGTCCACACACAGTACAACTGAGCAATTGTCCTCCAAGTGACATTCGCATGAAGACTTTGTATGCATGCATTAATATTCCATGGGTGGACGCCTCTACATCTGCTTATACCATCAACATTGAACACATTCCATCAGGAATGGGCTGTGGCAATATAGGTGTCTTTATGTAAACTGCCACGGAAATCCCATGCACACCCTGAGCCTCTTTTGTCCTCTGCACATCAGCAGGCATGTAGCTTAAAAGCCCCACAGGGTGAAATAACATCCCACAAAACGGAAAGCTGCTCTTATATTCTACCACCAGTCCATGAACCTCATAGTAATGTTCATATAGAGACAGAGGGACTTCACAAAACCATGAAAAAACTATTACATATTCAGAGAACAGTACAATTAATAGAATAATAGAACCATTACACTCACAGAATATCTCAAGTTGGAAGGGACCCATAAGTGTAATTTAGATGCACTCCCTGCTCCTCGCAGGACTACCTAACACTAATCCAGATGACTAAGAGCATTGTCTAGATGCTCCTTGCACTTTGACAACCTTGGTGCCCCAGCCACTTCCCTTGGGAGCCAGTTCCAGTGACTGACCAACCTCTCAGTGAAGAACCTTTTGCTAATGACCGATCTGAACTTCCCTGACGCAGCTTCATACTGTTTCTACGTGTCCTATTGCTGGTCACCAGAAGGAGGAGATCAGCACGTGGCCCTCTGCTGCCCTTCTTGAGGGAGTTGTAGACTGCAATAAGGTTACCTCTCAGCCTTCTCTTCTCCAAGCTGAACAAACCCAGTGGAAGTCTTGCCCTCAAGGCCTGTCCCCATCTTGGTCACCCTTCTCTGGACACATTCTAATAGTTTTCTGTCCTTACATTGAGGTTCCCAAAACTGCACACAGTACTCGAGGTGGGGCCACACTAGCACAGTGCAGAGTGGGACAATCACCTCCCTCGACTGGCTAGCTATGCTGTGCTTAATGCACCCCAGCATACCGTTGGCCCCTTTGGCTGCCAGGGCACACTGTTGACTCATATTCAACTTGCCATCAACCCAGAACCCCACGTCTCTTTCTGCAGGACTGCTCTCCTCTCTCTTTGCCCCATTTTCTACATATAACCAAGATTACCCTATCCAGGTGGAGAATCCAGCACTTGCTCTTGTTAAGTTTCATATGGTTGGTGACTGCCCAGCTTTCTAGCTATCCAGATCTCTGTGTAAAGCCTCTCTACCCTTGAGGGAGTCTGCAGCTCCTCTTAGTTTAGTATCATTGGCAAACTTACTCAATGTGCATTTGATTTCTGCATGCAGATCATTTATAAAATCAACAAAGAGCACTGGACCTAAAATTGAATCCTGGGGAACCCCACTGGTGAGTGGCCACCCACCTGATGTAACCCCATTTCCTGTAACTCTTTGAGCTTGACCTGTCACACAATTGTTCACCCAACGTATTATGGACTTGTCTAGCTGTGTGCTGGGCATTTTGTCCAGAAGGATACTCAGAGAGACAGTACCAAAAGCTTTGCTAAATTTAAAAAAAAACACTCCACATCTACAGGCTTCCCTTGGTCAACTGATGGGTGACCTTGTCATAAGTTACTCAAGCAGGACTTTCTCCTTGTGAACCTGTGCTGGCTATGACCAATGACTGCGTTGTCTCTCAAGTGTTTTTCAATAACTCGAGAACAACCTTCTCCATAAATTTACCAGGCACTGAAGTGAGACTGAGAGGCCTGTAATTACCAGGGTCGTCCCTCTTGCCCTACTTGAAAACTGGGAGAGCGCTGGCTAGCTTCCAGTGTTCTGGGACCTCTCCAGACTCCCAAGACCACTGAAAAAGAGTGGAGAGAGGTCCCATGATAACATCAGCCAGCTCCTTCAGTACCCTGAGATGAACTGCAGTGGGCTGCATTTACATGCATCCAGCTAGAGCAATGCAGATGAGATGTCCCAAACCCCATTTCCCATTGGCCCAAGCGCCTCCTGGGGAGACAAAGGGAATGGAATAGTGAAGCTGAGCCTGGAAAAAAGGATAGCACACAGGGGGGAAAGTTTCCTTAGGGTTGGGTATTTTTTCATTCTCTCCACTCAACTCTATTTTAATTGGCAATAAATTAAATTCCTGCAGTTTGTAGGAAAGGCCAGAAACACCTGCGGTGCACAGTGATGACTCCTCACTGCTGGCAAAAGCCCTGAGCAACCCCACACGCAGCGCAGCATACCCCTGCCCTATAGCTCTACCACCCTCGGCAGGTTTGTGCTAAACCTCAGAGGGACTTCCTGTCTCTGTGCGAACAGCACAGAAGTAGCGGGCAGAGTCCCGGGGGTGCAGGGAACCCAGGGACAGAGATGACTCAGATCGGGAATTGTCCCGGGACACTGTGGCGCGACCGTCCACCAATGCCCCATACTTCGTTGTAGAACCCGAGGGTCCACTGATGTAGGACACCCACTCGAGTATGCC
>NW_009649172.1:2131-10801 GCF_000708025.1 Charadrius vociferus | reverse complement strand
CCGGCCCTGGCCCCAGCGCCAGGGACGGACTGTCAGCCCGCAGCGTACCCTCGCACGACCCTCCCCGTGCCCCGCACCCCCAGCCCGCCCTGGACTTACTCCCAGATCCTGACCGAGTGGATAGGAGACACAGTGCGGAAATGACCCACTGCGCTTCTGTCGCCTTGCCCCACACTCCTCCTTCCCACACGGTACACCTCCCCCTTCCCCACTGCCACTGCAGTTCCTGAAGCCCCACATCATCCCTCCCATGTCTTGCAGTCTATTCTTGCCCTTGTTTCCTGCTGCGCTCTGTCTCTGTCCTGTGGGTCACCAAGGACATTGGGCCGTGCCTTCCACGGTGAGGAAACAGCAGACGTGAGCAGTTTGAGATGCTGTTAGGGACCTGCTCTGTCCCTCAGGAACCAATTCTCCTTGTTGTCCTTCCCGGGATGGGAAATAATCCCAAAGAGATGGGAGTCCACATAGCCAGATCCACTTTATCTTAGCTACCTCTGCCTTTCCCCATATTCACCCTGCCTGTACCCTTGTCACCCCTGCCTGCCCCGCTATCACCCCACTCTGTGCTGCAGTCATAGCCCTGTTACTCCCTTGGCACTGGTCTGGCTTGTGCCAACCCTGAACCCAAAAGCTGAGAGGTGGTAAAGAGAAAGTAGTTGGAATCACCAGGGCACGCTTGGGTGTCTTCCTGTCATTCCTGCCAGGAGACAAGTGAGTGTTCTTCAGATACAGTGTGGTGATATCCAGTGTATTGCTGTTGTGGCTGTGCTGTTGTGAAATCCTTTTGTGGGTGACAGGACCTACTGGCCACAGGAGACTCCCTGACCTGTTCTCCCCATAGAACAAGTGAGTCCTACCTGGGTTCTCGGCTGCCCAAACCAAATTGCCATTGGGTGTCCAATGCTACCATACAGTGAGCCCCTCCCCGGGGGAACCCCATCATCTTCATCATCTTCATCTTCATCTTCATCTTCATCTTCATCTTCATCTTCATCTTCATCTTCATCTTCATCTTCATCTTCATTTTCGTCTTCATCTTCATCTTCGTCTTCGTCTTCATCATCTTTGTCTTTGCCTTCATCTTCTTATTCATCTTCACCCTTATCAATCATCACTATTTGATGATCTCAGGGCAGTGTTAGGGGGTACCTTTTATTAATCTGCAGTGCTATTGGTTGCTTTGGTATTTCTTAGTTTTTCTATGCTTTCTTTAGCTTTTCTCTTTATTAATATTTTCCAAAGAATTTGACTTTATGCTGACTGGGGTATGGGAGGATCTCATAATTTAGCCATACCCGGCTCAGAGAATACCCTGCCTAGTGCTGAGGTTGTTTTCCTGTTCCTTGGCTACTCTGTAAAGAGGAGCAAGATGAGGGTCTGTTGTCCATCAGGTACCTGTGTAGAAGGATAGGGCTGGTCAGGAGCAAAGCAGAGACATGGATCCCCTGGCTCTGCCCACAGCTGGGTCAAGACCTTGGTCAGGATTCTGTCACCCCGGCAGCACTGGGTTCTGCAGTGTCAGCTCCTGGAGAAACAGAGAGCAGGTAAGGATTGGTGCTGCAACTGGAGGTTATATCCAGGGGCGTTGGTCATTTTCTTGAGGAGTGTTGGTTTCTGTGTGAGAAAGTGAGGAAAGTTAAGAGTGTCCTGACTCATCTGCAAACAGTCCCATGGTCTTGCATTTCTAAGTCCCTGGTGTGAATACCTCTGCACAGATGGGGTCTTTGAGAAAAGTAGAGAGAACCTGGGGTGGGAGATGCTGGAAAGGTTGATACAAGAAGGAAAGGATCATTTCAGGGATGAAAGCACTGCCAGGGTTGGAAGATGCAGAGCCTCACCCCTCCTGTGCGGTTCTTGGCAATGCAGATTTTGCACAAGCGGAAATGGAGCTTTGCTTAACGTGGTGTTTCAAAGCACAGTAATAAGTCGCAGTGTCCTCAAAAGAGACATTCGCTATTTCTAAGGGGGCTGTTTTATTTTCATAGACCACCACAGAGAATTGGCCTATGCGGAACTTATCATTCCCTGAAGCTCTAAATGCTTCCAGGATAAATTTCAAGGTTTCCCCTGGGAGCTGGCGGTACCAGAAGAAATTTAAAATGTTGTCACTGTCCTCGGTGGTGGACTGGCAGGGCAGAACCACTCGCTGCCCAAATGTGGCTGACACCTCAGAGAAGAATTGCTTCTGGGGGTCACCTCCAACAAGACCTGCAACACAGGCAGAAATATGTCTGTGAAGCAGCTTGCTTCCTTCTCTCACTTGCTCTGCATTTAATGCTGTTTTTGCCCCAAACCTTTCTGTCTTACCAAAGAAAAGTTCAGATATCTACTTCCATAACCCCCTGCATTTCTTCCTGACCTCTTCATCTTGTCAATGCAGACCTCCGCGTAGCCTACTAAAAACTGTGGGAGACAATAAGAAACGCATGAATACACCCACCTGACTGGATTAGCAGGATACATGCTGGCACAGCCATGGTGAAGACCATTTTTCCTGGCTCCAGAATCCCTGTCCCTCGGGAGACTCTCAGCACACTACAGAACAAGACACTCTCAGCAGCACAATGAAATGGCTGCATCCTGCAGAGCATGCCAGAACCTGTGTGACAGTCACAGCTCTGGGGTGAGGAGGGCAAGAATGAGGCCCATTCACCTTTTGCCTTTGCCGCAGAGAGCAGACAGTTTCAGTGGCTTCCTGCAGTTTTCCCTGGGTTTCCCTCTCCCCACATAAGATTTACTCTACGAGGGAACATCTTTCCTTTGCGGTAAAGTTTATCTGCTTTTGTGTGCTCTTTGTTGGTGGGAGGGCTTTTGAAAGCACAACGGCTTCTTATAACGGTCAGGGCTCATGGAAATGCAGGTGTAGTATTCTTTTCAAAAGGTTTCAGGTTTCTCTTAGTTTAGCCTCTGTTATTTTGGAAGCAGCTATTCGGTATTTCTCCATGCAGGAGGACTCGGAGACAAGGGGAGGAAGCTGGTAAGAGGGAAAGAAAGATACTTTAATAGGTGAACATACAAATTCCTAGAATAGGGAGGTGGAGTCCTGATTGCCATGAGTTGGTTCAGTGTTGGCTGGGGCAGGGCAGGCTGGTGGGGAGGTGGAGTGGGGGGATCTGCAGCCCCATCCCCAGTGCAGCTGTACACCTATGCAAGGCACAACGTCAGGGCTTGGGGCTCCCCAGCCACTGCTGGCCCAACAGACAGGAAAGGCACTGAGACTGACAGGGACTGGAGTGAGAGCCAAAATCCTGTTGTTCAGAGCCGGTGAGTGGAGAAGTGCCAAGAAGCAGCCCTGGAACTGGGAACAACTGCTCCTGGGCAGCACTTTTGTTTCTCTCCAGCCTCCTGGCAAATCCAAAGCCTTTGCAGTGTTTCTCATTTTGGTGGGTACTTCGCATAAAATTGAGAGAGGAGCCTTCACTGCTCTGCACCTAATTCTGCATAAATGCACTCCTCTGTCAGACAGGGCTGCAAGGTGAGGTTGGCTCTGTAAATCATAGACCCTCAGCTGAAATCTGCTCAGGTGGTGAACATCCCCTGGACAAAGCAGCCACTGTTCTTGGAGGACCCAGCAGTTCCCAGGAGGCACCTGGGTTCACTGCTCCTGGATGACCAGTACCAGAAGAAGGAGGTATTTCACTGCAACATGCTGGTGCTAATGACTGCGACAGACTGCCCAATGGATGTGCACACCTTGAGACGCACAATGGGAAACAGCTGGTTCGGTGCAGTGCCTGTGGGAGGGCAACAAGGTACCCATACTTCCTCTTTTGTTGGACACAAAGGGCAAAGTCCTGCACCTGGGGAAGAATCATGCTATGCACCATGTGGTGGTGTAACCCCAGCCAGCAACTAGGACCACACAACTGCTTGCTCATTCCTCCCCGCCCTCCCTCCAGCCAGTAGGGTAGGGAGAAGAGGGGGAAAAGGAGGGGGAAAAAACTCCTATGCTATGTTTCCGGCCATCCAGTGGCTTCCACCATTGCAAGCACATGGCGCTTGCCCTGGCGGGTTTGTGGGAGTCTGATATGAGCAGTCTGCCAGGACTCCCCATATTTATATTTCAGCCAGTCCTCCATACTAGAGAGGTTTTAACCACTTGGCATGCTTAACTGCAGCGCATGTTTCACATTCTCAAATACCTCATGCAATAGTGCCCATGGTCAAGTCAACCCCTTGGTCATGAGTCCATCTTTATGTTGCATCTCTTTCTTGATGGATTGAGGCATCATAGGCCCACTGAGCTATGAATAATTCACCCTTCTGTTGCCAGTCCAGATCCACCTGAGCCACTTCCATCTTAGCAGCCCGATCTACCTGCTGGTTATTTTGATGTTCCTCAGCAGCCCAACTGTTAGGTATGTGGTGATGTACTACTTGATGTACTTTCACAAGATTATCTAGCCAGGCAACAATATCTTGCCAAAATTCAGCAGCCCAGATGAGTTTACCTCTGTGCTGCCAGTGCTCTGCTTCCACTGCTGTAACCACCCCCACCGAGCATTTGCCACCATCCATAAATCAGTATAGAGATAAAGTACTGGCCATTTTTCTTGTTCAGCAAGATCTAAATGCAGCTGGATAGCGTTCCCCTCTGCAAACTGGCTTGACTCACCTTGTCCTTCAGTGGCTTTTTTGACTCCTTGTGTAGGACTCCACACAGCAACCTTCCACTTTTGATGTTTTCCTGCAATGTGACAGGACCCAGTCCCCAGGGATGATAAACAGCACAACAGGGAACACATACAGCAGGTATGGTATTACAAAACACAATGCTGAGAACAATCACTACAACTTTGAGAGCAAATAAATCAACTTTGTGACCAGTGACTGTTAACCAAATAATTACATTAACCAAGGCTTATAACAAATTTGTTCTAACATGCCCTGATTGCGTTTGTCATTATCTCAACCTATTGTGCCCTGCATTGGGTGCCAAAAAGGACTGCCATGGTTTATCTGGCTGGCAACTAGGACCATGCATCCGCTTGTTCATTCTGCTCCCCACCTTCCCCGCCCCTGGCCCCAGCCCCAGTAGGGTAGGGAGAAGAGGAGGGGAAAACACTTGTGGGGTGAGATAAAGACAGTTTAACAGAACAGTAATGGATAATAATAATAATAATTGTAGTAGTAGTAGTAACAGTAAAAGAATACACAAAATAAAGTGATACAACACAAGTCACTCTCACCACCCCATGATCGATTGCCCAGACCATACTGAGCCGTGATCATAGATTCCTGCCACCCAGCCACCCACCATTTATATACTGAGCATGATGTCTGTGGTATGGAATGTTCCTTTGGCCAGCTTGTCCTGTCTGTGCTCCCTCTCAGTTTCTATGGGAACCTTAAAAAGTCCTAATGTAAACATCACCTAGCAACAACTAAAACAATATGTTTTATCAATATTATTCTCATACTAAATCCAAAACACAGCAGCTGCTAGGGAAAAAAGTTAGCTCTTTCCTAGCTGAAACCAGGACACACCAGTATGTGTTGGGGACCACCCAGCTGTAAAGCAGCTTTGCAGAAAATGACTTGGGTGGTCCTGTTGGACAGAAAGCTGACAATGAGCCAGTGGTTTCCTTGCCTCAAACAAGGGGCACATAGAGCAAACTCCACCTTTTTTCCTCTCTAGCACTTGGGACAACAGCTGATTCTTGGGCTGGCGAGGAACTGAGAGGTGTCTTCCAGCTATGTTGGGGCACTCTGAATACTGTCATATTGAATTAAACTAAGAATTCAAGCTGGTGTCAAACCACCCTTGTTGGGGCCTGAAATCAGCAGTAGTGGAGTGTGAGCTTTGCAGGGGCAGGAGAAGGAGGGCTGAAGATACAGAAGGTTGCACTTCAATGCCTGTGCTGTGGGCAGTTCTGTGCCAGGTTTGTTCTCTTGTTCTTCAGCTGCACTCAGGCTCCTTCTGGCTCTGCCTGTGTCTGTGGAGCTCATGGACAGAGCAGTGGAGAGTGCCACTGCTGTGACCTGCAAATTCCCTCATGATGAGTGACACACAAGGACACAAAAACATGCACATGCTCATGCACCACAGAGTAGAATCATGCAAAACTCTGCACTGACAAACACTTGCACAAACCTGTCATGCAGACAAGAGAATACATGTATAAGCATGACCAACTGTGCACTCAACTGAGGAAATCCTAGTGGCAGCCCTAGCAGGGATTCTGGGGAGCATTCAGGGGAAGGACAAGGCCCTAAACATGCTAATGGTGTCATCTGGGTACCCAGGGAGGCTGCACCGAGAGGGGAGGTATATTGGGAGCCTTGTGGAAGACATTGTATTCAAAAAGTCAGTGATATTTGGCAAGACATGTCTGCTGTATTGCACTAAAAGCTTGAGAAGCTGATACATTAGCATAAGTAGCTGCTGCAAGGGAGTCTACTGGAGTGCCCTGTGCCAGCCTGTGCTGCGCACTGGTGGGTGTTAGGGCAGAAATAACCTGCTAGCATGTGAGGAGGAGATGTACAACGTATTTATTATTATTATTATTACACAAAATAAAAGGCTCCACAGCATGGGAGTGAACCAGAAACTCTTTCTGGATGGAATCTGCACAGTGTGTCCTGGGAAAATCTGCCTGGGTCTGTACAATGCTGCCTGAATCCAGTGTTCCCAGCATCTGAAGGGACATAAGGTTTACTTGCTATCTGTATTCCTCTTTTTCTTCTGTCTTACTAAACTAGACATTGTATTGCATCATTTATTGTCAGGCCTTTCTTTCTGAGACCTGGAAATGAGCCTGCACCACAACTCTCCCCATACCTCCCTCCCTGGTGCAGAACAGGAGTAGGCAAAAGCGGCAATCAGAATTTTCCTGGGAGCAGTGTTAGGTCGGGCAGGGTCAAACCTAGGAGATGGGCCACTTCTTACCCACAAGGCCACAAAAATACCCAAAGGTGTCACCCAGACTGACATCATTTACTTGAGTCCTCCAGCATAGGAGCAGAATTCTCTGCCTGTGGTGATGTGTTTTGCTCCAGAAATGCCTGACCCTCTCATCCTGTCATGCAAAAGATGTGCAGGAAATTAAAAGACAATTTAGGAAGACAAATACAGCCCATAGCATTAGCTGGGATGTTTTGCATTCAAGATGAGCTTGTCAGAAAATAACCATCTCTGCAAGGGATGCCTCTGGCAGCCTGGAGCACTTAAGGTCCATGATAAAAGCCTGCCCAGCTCCTCGCTCTCTCATCCACTTCTCTTGCCTCATTCTCCTTGGGAGCCTGGTGAGTATGAAGCCCCTTCTCCTTGTCCACTATCTCTAAAAGGAGGTCTTACTTCAGTGGGCCTCTCACCTGACACCGGCTTTGTTCTCTGCCAGGTCATGGGGCTGCTTGTCACAGGAGAGGGAAGCGGGGAGAAGGTTAGACACAGAGGGAAGCTGGGACTGTAGTGAGGGATGTGGGCTATGGGATAGGCAGTAGCCACATAGGAGCTGCTGGCTCTTTTTGGTCCCTGTCAGGACAAGGTCAAGAACATCCCTGCACAGCCTCCATATCCCAGCTCTGCATGTGCCTTGACTTCCTCATGGTGTGGTAACATGCTGCTTCCTCAGTCTTTGAAGTGTGTCCCTGCAACACCTGCAGCACCACTAAGCCATGGCCTTCACTTCT
Organism: Charadrius vociferus; assembly: GCF_000708025.1. NCBI lineage: Eukaryota > Metazoa > Chordata > Aves > Charadriiformes > Charadriidae > Charadrius > Charadrius vociferus. The sequence goes on along the minus strand of NW_009649172.1, from coordinate 3,169 downwards.
CGGGACCCTGAAGAAATTAAAAACGTGAAGGAGAAGAGAAAAAATGGCCGAATGAGCAATCAGTTTCAGATGTAAGATGAGTGTAAAAAAGCACTCAAATCACCTGAAATGTCAGTCTGCAATGAGCTAGTTTGCGCCTCCATATTCCAAAATATTTACTGTTTGCTCTCCCAAGATGCCCTGCATTTCCTGCAAGACCCTGAATCCACCCTCAGAAGTGTTGGTGTACAGCTCAGCATGAAGACACACCTGAATTCCACTTCCATGTAGGATCTAAGTCTTATCATTCTTACTCCATCCAGCTGGGAACAGAGCGTCTTATCTGCCTTCCCCTTCCTCACAGAGACGTTTCTCTACAGGGACACAGGCTGAGCTTTCTTTGTCAACTCACAATGCCTCACTGCAGACATCTGCTGCCATGGCCTTCTGAGCTGGCATCACTCCAGTAATTAGAGCAGGGTGGCCTGCCACCATGCCTGCTTTTGTCAGCTTCCAGTACAGATGCTCTCCAGGGCCATCTCTTTGCTTTCCAAAACGGACTAAACATAACAAGAGATGTGTACGCAGAGAGACAAACTGAATCCCAGAACTGCAGCCACCAGCACGATTCTGTTCAGTTGAGAATCCAGAGGAACTCAGGGACACAGGAACCCTCCCAGCAGAGCACTGGTGAGTCACCAGAGCTGGAGGAGAGACATGAAAAGCGAGGGAACAGCTCAAGGGGTGGACCAGGGAATCTTATCCAGTGCCTGGGTGACGTGTATTGCTCACATGCTGAGGCTTTGCCTGATCCTCACATGCAGAAGCAGGAAGACAGTTTTGTTCCCGGGCTACATTGGTGAGGAGGTAAAGCCACCGGAGCAGTCGTGTCTCCTACCAAGAGCCCCCTTCTCCAGCAGCGGTCGTTGGTGGACGCTGAGGAAAGAGTAAGAGGTGGACAAGCAGGTGGGGTACTTCTCCTGAGCACTCCCTGCTGTGTCCGGGCGATCGGCGGGCCCGGTGCCGGTGCCGGTGCCGGTGCCGGTCGGGCGGGGGAAG
>NW_009649172.1:0-546 GCF_000708025.1 Charadrius vociferus | reverse complement strand
CTCCGCACCGGCACAAGGTGGGGCAACCGGCACATGCACTCTCCCCGTCCTCCAGCCATAAGAAGCCTGCACAGCGCCAGCTGCAGCCTGCCACAGCACCTCCACCTTGGCCCAGCATCTGCAGCAGCTTCCCAGAGCTGTCTCCCAGCTCAGGGGCTGGAACCAGCAGCCTCGCATTTCCTGGGCATGGGAGGGAGGAGGCTGAGAGCCTCCCTTCAGCTGCCGCTCTGCAGTCCCAGCACAGGGCCTACAAGTTGTGTTGTGGCAGAGGGGATGAGAGGACAAATGTGCCCATGGGCGGGCAGGGGTGAGGGAGGGCAGGGGTGAGGGGGAATAGCAGTGTCAGAATGTAAGTGAGGAGGGACCTCCCGAGGTCATCTACATCAGCCCCTGCTCAGAACAAATCATGTTGCTCAAGGTCCCATTTGGTCCAGCCTTGAACACCTCCCAGGATGGGGTTTGCGCCTTCTCCTACTTAATGAAAATTCCTCGTGTTCCAGCTGCTCTCCATGGCCTCTGCTCCTGTCATGGTACACTTCCAGAGTC
>NW_009649171.1:75318-76801 GCF_000708025.1 Charadrius vociferus | reverse complement strand
GTCCTTCTCCGCAGGGCTGCTCTCAATATCCTATCATCATATATGAAGCTGAGGATTTCTCAGCTACTGCCTAGTATTGTACTTGATACCTAGCAATTGATGCTGGACAAAATATTTTGGAAACACCAGGCAAGATCTCAGCTCCTGTTAGGAAAGCACAGCTCCCAAGCCACCCTTTGAACATACATGACTTCTACGAAGGTGTGAGCAGTGTAAGGACTGTGGGACGTAGCAAAGCAGTTTGAATCTGAGGTTGGTGTATTGCAGTATTAAACTTTGTCCTGGTTTGAGGTAAAACATAACCAATTTTCTTTTCAGGAATTTTACTTTTAAGTTAAGCCACTTCTAACTCTCTGAAATTAATGGCATATTCTTCTGTGTGTGCTACCAGAGTGATAATGCCTGATGTTTATAGTTAATACCAAGGAATGGTATGCAGAGTTTCGTGGTTTGGGCCAGACCAGCCACTGAGGCAAAATGACAGATGCTCTCCCCCACCTCTCTCTCCAAGGAGACGAGGGAGAGAGAGAGACTTGTGAGTTTAGAAGGAACTAAACTACTTTAATGAAATATTAATAATAAAATAAAAAATAAAATAATGAACTATATACAAAACCAGTATTGAGCTCCCAGAGTGATGATCACGTCACTGGCAGGCACTGGGAAAATCCCAGACTGGACTCAGTGACAGACAGGAACTGGATTCCAGATCTGGATTCAGGAATGCACAGACTGGGATCAAAGGCAGACGAACAGAGTCCTCCTTGGATGCCGGCTATTGAAGAAAGAGGGCTGACCCTTTGATCCCTCAGCTTTTATCCTGAGCATGAGGCAGATGGGATGGAATACCCCGCTGGTCAGTTTTGGGTCACCTGTCCTGTCTGCTCCTCCCCACAGGTGCGACCGCACTACGCTCTTCTGCTTCTGACCCTCCAACGGGGCAAATAACAAAGTTAGCTGACCTTGGTTGTTATAGCAATAAGTATAAGCAGGAGCCTCTCTGCATACCATTCCTTGGCATCAACTATAAACATAGGTCTTATCACTCAGAGAGTGAACATTGTCTGCACAATATGCTGTTAATTTCAGTAGTTAGAAGAGGCTTAGCTAAAAAGTGAAGTTACTAAACAGAAAATTGGTCCTGTTTTACCTCAAACTAGGACACGGAGGCTCTTGCTGACAAATGCACTGGACCCTTTTGCTGAAGTACAATTTCCCATCAGCTGGGCTGGGAGGAACAGTGCTCTTCCCATGTGCAGATTTGGGGCTTCAGGTTCGGAAGAGCAGCCCCTGCCACAAAAGATGCCTGTCAGTTCAAACAGGTCGTCTCAGCCTGAACGGATCGATACGGGAGAGAGTGACCCCCTATAGCGTGCTTCCCGGGCGTACCTCGAGGAAGAAAGACCTCCGGAGGGGCAGACCGGCTGGCAAGGCAGCCCGTGCCCCACCAGAGGGAGCAGGAACAACCGCAGCAGCAGCTGCA
>NW_009649171.1:52840-75168 GCF_000708025.1 Charadrius vociferus | reverse complement strand
GAAGCGGGGAGGCCGGCAGGTGTGCGCGGGGGGTGGTTAGGGACCCGGCAAGTCTCCCCTGCACCAAACGAGGGGGGGGATCCCCTCGGAAATAGCGCTGGGGACCCGCCCGGGGGCCATGCCGCCTGTCATAAAACGCGTGTGGTGCCGATCCAGGTCCCGCCGCATGCTGTGGAAGATTACAACGGGGGTGCCTGTCTATAAAACTTGTTACTTTAAGTCTTTGTAGTGGTGTTTTTGTGAAGTATTCTGGATAAATTTCCCTTGCTTTTCAGGAGGACCGATAGTTAAGCCCAAATCAGCGCTTACGCTGTGTAATATTCATAGCAGAGAGTCGCTGTGCTTGTGAGCGTCTGCATGAGGAGCTGTAGTGGGGCAGTGGAATGCAGATGAAGATGCAGACATTGAGAGAAGCCGTCCCAAAGATCTGTAGTACAAGGAGTACCCCAAAGGGGTAACAGAAGCAAGATCACCTGCTGCACTTAAAATTATGAGAGGTGGTTAGATAATTGCCATTGGTGATTGGTGGTGGGGAGATGAGACCCCATGCTATAAGAAGTGGAATGGTTTTACTTCTCTCTTAGCTGCTGGCTGCTTGGCAACAGTGCTTCTCAGACCCTTTCACAAGCTCGTTTAAATTTGGCTTGAGGAAAGATTCAGCAGGTGCTAGTGGAGGAAGTGAAAGATGAGAGCAAGTAGTGATGCAGGGTGGTTCAGGACCTATGCCCTTCAGCATCCATGGGATGATGAATCATGAACACTGCATGTTACTGAGGTGCATCTGTTTTCTTGATTGAATCAGTTCTGATGGATGAATGACTGTTGAATTGGAGGAGAAATGTGGTTGTGAGGCTCTGTCCTTGTTTGCACTCCAGGGAAGGACTTCTGTTCCTACCAGTTGTCTCTTTAGTCTGTCTTTAGACCACATCTTTCCCAGGCACTTTATTTTGTGCTTTGTTTTCCCAAATCTCCACTTCTGCAATAGTTACTACTACTTGTCCTGTCTGCAATAGACTAACAGGTGAACTTATTCCTGTTGTTTTACGGTAGCTTTTTACATATTTAAATACCTTACGGTCCTCATTCTAATGATATTTCTTCATTGGTCACTGTGCCCACCCTCAGCATCTGATTGTTCTCTTGCTTTTGTGTGAACCATCTCAGAAAAAAACCTCAGATCTTTCCTGAAGTTTGAAATCCCAGGCTAGATTTGGTCTCCCAGCTGCGGTTCTTTCAATCTTCAGTGGGCTGGGAGGATTATTGAGCGTGCCTCCATGCACCCGTCCTCTGCAAGTTCCCCTGTGCCTCGCCAACTGGCCCTGGGTGGTCGTGGAGGAGAGCAATAACTAGGCTCCTTGGCTGCTGCTTTGCATGCATTTTGGCAGTCCAGTTCAGTCTCTTCTGTAGTGTGAAAGCAACAAAGTGCTGTTAGTGGGCACTGTTACTTTAGTGGTTTATGGCTGTTCACATCATCTTAGCTTTTTTTTGGTATAGCTCCTGGAGAAGTAACTTAATACCAAGAGGATGAAAACATTGTGAGATTCATATGGTGAATGGCGTGGCTTTAGTGTGACCAAAACTTGAGGCATTCTTAAAACCACTGTTCCAGTCCTGTGTAGTAATATCTAATAATAATGTGTTTTATTGACACTGATGTATCACTTTGGAGTCTAGAAATAAACTGAACTTCATAGTGATGTTGGAGCCGAAGCAAAAGCCCTAAAGTGGATGCAGTCATAGTGCTAAAATTATGCAATACCCTGGGGAGATGTATTCTGCTAATTCAAGCACTATTTTTTATGTAAGACTTATCTGTGATAAATATGGCATATTGCTGGAATTATACCAGCAACCTTAGTGTGGATAACCTTTTTATAGGCTAAGATGATAAATGGCATAAAACATGTTTTGACAGCATGCTATGTAACTTTTTTTAAAAGGAAAAATGGTCTTTGCGTTCATGGCTAGATTTATTCTAACCTTCATGAAGGGGAGGCTGTTTGTTTAACATAATTAATACACAAGAAAAACAAAAGGGGTAGAAGTTTTTTTCCCCTCTCCAACTGACTTTCTCAGGCATTTTATGGGTACTGTTTATTAAGCTGGAAAATTGAGAAGGAATTTGGCCTCTTCTTAAATGTTCCCCAGAAGATGAAGCTAACCCTGCCTCCAGAAGCAGAGATGATGTGCTTGAGGAAAGATGGAACTTTGTACAATGAGTCCTGAAAACATGTTGGGTCTCTCCTTTTTCCCTAAAAAGTACTAATTTAGTGGGTTTGATATCCCATGGGGTGTTGCTTGGTTTTTTTGTTTGTTTGTTTTGATATGAAGTATTTTTGTCCTGTATATATCTTATATCTGTCTCTGTGTTTCTGTGGATCTGCTTTCCTAGAACTGACTTGAGAATTTAGGTATTGTCCTTGTGAGCTGTGAAATTGCAATTATCACGTGGATATCTGTATCTGATATCAAAGTTTTGTTGTGAGTTAACATCATTTGACTATCCATTTTCTCCATTCATAATGCCAGCAAATTTTTCCTGTTGTGAAGTAGATGAGTTATCAGTACTCTTGATTTTGGGTCAAACCATGCTAAACATCCAGTTGATGCCTGTCAGAATAAATGCATTCAGGTTTCCCGGCCCAGATTGCAGTTGTTAAAGGATACAGTGGCAAGCTGCCAAATTTCAGTGTACTTTGGTTATGCTGATTTTTGCGGTCATAAATGATTTAAAATAGTCTTAACATTACTGTGGGACTTGTATCCTTGCCAAGTAGACCCTGGGGACTCACTCTCAAGGAACTTGGCCATTTATAAACTTTTATTTCTGTAGCTGTTTTTTATTGGGCAACATACAACCTTAGTTTGAAGAGAATTGCAATTTTTAGGTTTCTGAGCTGTAGTAAGCTTGCTAAATACTTCTTATTTTGCTAGCATTTCATTAGTAGATCCATTTTCAGAACTCAGTGAGAGTAGTCTGGCTTGGGTCTCCACAATGATTTTGATTACATAAAATCATCTGCTTAAATTGGCTGGAAACAGGATTTTACATTTGGCTTTTCTTCAGTAGTTATTCTCAAGAGAATAAAGTTGAGGTCATGGTTAAGAAAAGCAGCTATTGTGGAAAATATTTATTACAATGGATATGTGTTTTTCCAGAGTTAAATAAATGTAATTTAGATAGTTAACATTAATTTTTGGGGACTTGTATGTTGTAGCTGGGTTGTTCAAGAAGATGGATTTTTCAATTAGAACTGGTAGTTATTAAAGCTTATAAAGCTATTTTTTAATGTCTTTTAAATCTCGAGTGCATTCTTTAATACCGTTCTGCACTTAGGAAATCATATCATGTAGTAAATGTAATAAGATGTACCACAAGTTAGAATATCAGATTTTCATTTTATACCCAGACCTCTAACTCTGAGGGTTTAAAAACCAACCAACCAAGCAAGCTTTATTTTAAATCATGGCCTAGGCCAATCTTTATGACTTCTGGTGCTCATGGCTTTGGGGGCTAGGGAAGGAAGCCCCCCGTGTGCTCCGGGGCTGCTTGCCTCTCTGGCACTGCCTGTTTGCACCTGCAGGTTAAGAAGAGGTCTTGCAGTCCTGTCCTCTCAGTCTCCTCTTTTCATTACCTGGTAAAGAGGGTGGCTCTGTCATCCTCATCCAGGTTTGTATCCTCTGAGGATGCCGGGGCATGTGCGTGGCATGATGTTTGCAGCACTGTGGGATGGTGCTGGTGGCGTTCCCAGCTCCACTCCACGCGGTGCTCCCCAAAAAACATCTCTCCTTCTGCAAATAGTCTTCCTGAGTGAGAGGGGTTTGGTTTATTGTGTTTAACCTGAGCTGGTCAGTTAAAAAAAAAAGATAGGAAATTTAGTTGAGGGTCTTACCCTCTCTCACAGCTGCCTTTCCATACCCCTCTGTTCACCCTTGCCACCACTATCAGTCATGACTGAAGATGAAACTAGCTGTCTGAGGTCTGATTTGGAGTATTGTAGTATAGTCCACTTAAATGCAGTTAGGAAAAACAGAGTAGGGAAGGACTTTTTTCCCCTGTTTCCAAAAAGATGGATTTTTTGTTTTAAACAAATGGTTGCCTGAACAACTGAATTAGCAAAGCCTGTTTTTTGGCAGCTTTGTGTATTGAGGTTGGTATCTTATGTTGATTCCCTTTCTAATAAATACTGAACTTATGTTGCAGCCTTTTCTTTGTTAAGGATTGATTTGTGTCTGCTTTTGCCTGTTTTCATGGAAATTGTAAGAATAATATCTTTGAGGCCCCCATCTGCTTGCCATAGCTGGATAAAATTTGCTGCTAGATTCAGAAGTGATTGGAAATGGAGGGGAAAGTGATAAAAGACAGTGAGATTCTGTAAGTGTTGTATTATTTGACACTTGCATCGCGAGGTTGAATTCAAAGGGATCCTTTCCCTGGCACTGCATAAGAGGCAGAAGATACTCTTTCTCATTCCTTTTTTTTTAAATTCCCATTTCTGCTTAATTTTTTTTTTTTCCTTTTCCTCTTGTGTCCCACAAGGTGGTTGCATTGTGGGTTTAAAGCAACAGCTTAAATACTCATGGCTCTACAGCTGTGGAGTGAAGGCAGTATAAGAACAGGACCTTCACCCTTAAGGGCAAGGGAATACTTTTCTGAAGAAGGATATAAATCCTACTGCTGCTTTTATTTTAATTTTTGCAAGTGTAGGTATTCCAGGGTGTTTTTCCTGTTACTGAGACTTTCATTACAATGGATACACTCGCAGTTGCCGGTGCAAGACATACTTGTTTCAGGGGAGCAATTGAATGAAAGCCTTAGCTATGGCTACAGTATAAGCTGAAGGTCTTGTCTGGAGCTGGCGACTGCTGTCATCTCAAACACATGCTGACATCAGATGATGTTCTCAACTTAGCCATCTTAACCTTAGACCTTAGGTTGCTTCTAAGGTCCTTCTCATACCTGAGTTAATGGCACTTCCATTTGTTTCTCAACTGTATGGGGCTCTAATATGTTTGGACATGTTAAATACTTGGCTTCCTAGATATTTAGGATGTGATGGACCATTCTGACGACTGAATTTTTCAGGTCACTCAGGAAACAGACTTCAACATCAGCATGTGCTACAGTGTGAGGCACTGAGGGATGGAGCCAGCCAGAACTGTATGGATCCATGTGTTTACCCATGGCAGCAGCTGTGGGGAGGTGACTCCGTGTTTGTTTTGAAGAGAGTCTTGACACACCTAGTAATCTTGTCGTCACTTTAATTAGTGATAACTATACTGGGACCTGATGTTTGCAGTTTAGTGATTGGAACTTCCAGCAATTATAGGTGGCATATGCTCAATTACTTAAACATATAAACGTTTACAGTCCAAAAATTGAAAGTTTTGCACTTCTCTTTCTGTCCAGTAGGACTGATCAAAATGTGTCAACGTGTCATCTCTCACACAGTTTTAACATGAACAGTTCTTAATGTTTTCTGGAGACCTAACTCATATGTTTATTCCCTTGGCTTTTTATGTTACAGTCATTGGCAAAACAGTGGTTCAGGCATACTGTTCAAGATACTTCTTGAACAACTGTATTTAAAAATGCTCATCAAAAAGTAAGCTATGGGAAGATGTGAGCAGGCTCCATTTCAAACCAGCCAATCTGGAAATGTGTGTGAAGTTGGCTGTTGTGACACTGATCTAAACTGGAAGGTCTTTAGCAGTGCTTTGAGCAATTAGATTTCTTTCTTTCTTTCTTTTTTTTTTTTTTAATATGATGTGGTGAGAAATAGTTAAAGTTTTATACCAACTTATTGGCTTTTGTCACTTTGTACAAAGTGTTAATGTCTTTTATTTCCCCTCCCACCTTAAAGTCTGCTTGGACTCAGTACCAAAAGTACCTTTTAAAGACAGAACATCTTTGGGGAACAGCTCAGAGCTGTCAGTTTACTTAAAAGTGAAGCAGCTGTTCCAGCTACATGTTTTTAAGTCAATGCATACAGAAATTTCACTTTAACTGCTTTTTCACTCCTGTGGTATGTGGATCTAAGCAGTTACTGGCCTACAGTGTATTCTTGGTTCTGTCTGTCCCTGGCAATGCACCACATTGTATCTGTGTGTGCCATTCTGCCTCTAGAATCCTGGCCTTGAACATCAGATCTAACCTGGAGAAAATCCGCTCGATGTATGAAGTGATGGCCTCAAATTGTCAGACTTTGCCATTGCTGACTTGTCTTTCACCTTCCAGATGCTCTGTTAGTAGCTCCTCTGCTGTGAAAGGCAGAGAAGTGTCCACAGCATGAGCTAGAACAACCTGCAGTTGAGAAAATAATATGAAATGATAGGAAAGGACTGCTGAAGTTATCACCCACCGGAGGTTGCTCTCAGTGAAGATTGACAAGGGATAAATGCAAAGAAGCTTCAGGACATTCACTGTTTTCATTGGTGTTGTGGTTTAACCCTGGCCGATAACTAAGCACCACACAGCCACTCGCTCACTCACCCCCAATGGGATGGGGGAGAGAATTGGAAGGGTAAAAGTGAGAAAACTTGTGGGTTGAGATAAAAGCAGTTTAATAGGTAAAGCAAAAGCCACGCGCACAAGCAAAGAAAACCAAGGAATACATTCACTACTTCCCATTGGCAGGCAGGTGTTCAGCCATCTCCAGGAAAGCAGGGCTCCATCACACATAACAGTTACTTGGGAAGACAAACGCCGTAACTCCGAATGTTCCCCCCTTCCTTCTTCTTCCCCCAGCTTTTTATTGCTGAGCATGATGTTATATGGTATGGAATATCCTTTTCGTCAGTTGGGGGTCAGCTGTCCCAGCTGTATTCCCTCCCAACTTCTTGTGCCCCTCCAGCTTACTCTCTGGTGGGGTGGTGTGAGAAGCAGAAAAGGCCTTGACTCTGTGTAAGCACTGCTCAGCAATAACTAAAACATCCCTGTGTTATTAACATTGTTTTCAGCACAAATCCAAAACATAGACCCATACAAGCTACTATGAAGAAAATTAACTCTACCCCAGCCAAAACCAGCACAATCGATGACCCAAGAGTACACTTAAAATTGCTCCTGAAAGCTCACGGGTGATGGAAGGACTGGTGGAATGGAGAGTTCTATTGAAGGTGGTGTAACCCAGATGGAATGGCCACAGTGCAAATAAAATACACTTTTTAAATACAGCCAGCTAGCTGGTTGCATGGACAAGGTGTGCATGGAAGGCAGGCTGCTCCTGCAGAATGGGGTGCTGCAGGGCAGAGTCTTACCCCCTCTTCAGCTGCATGCAGGGGAGAGGAGCATGGTGACTTGCTGGGCTGTTTGCAGTTTGGCTGATAATGCTGTTTCTGTGGCCATGATTTTGTAGGAGGGGCTGGGGAAATTTGAGGGGATGCAAAGGGAAAAAAAACAACTTGTGTTGCTGGGAGGAAATGTCTTAAAGCCTTCAAATGAGAGAGTGAAAGTAAATGGTTTGGGTTCCTTCTTTGATGAGTGGGGAGAAAAGACCAGGTATTTAAAAGCCTCTCTAAGCTAGTGAAGAAAGTCTCACTGAGAACCAGGGCCTGGGAACTGTAGCAGAGAAATTAAAAGGGGGGTGGGGGGTGGGGTTGGCTTTTTTTAATAATAGATGTTAAGTAACTGGAGGGATGGACTGCCCACCTCATCCTGCTGTCAAATCCAGATGGTCTATGCTAAGTTTAATAACTGGAAAATAGATGTACTACTGGGAAACTGGATGATGCGATATACTGCAATGCTCAGGTCAGACTAAAAAATTGTCTTGATTTTTCCAGAATAATCAGGAGAAGAACAGTTTGGCAGTCATTAATTTAGACATTTTGCAGTGACATTGTTTTCTAATCCTGATCTGAGTCACCACTTAGCAACGTTTGAGCATGGAGACAGAAGCTAATCATCCTCAGTTCAACCAAGTGCTTAACTTTGGCTCTGATGACACCTGGCAGCGACTTGCTGGCATTTTAGCTCTCAGTGTAGCTGTCCTAGATGCTGCTTTCTCATCAAGGTTTTGAGCTGGTTCATGCTGTATGGCAGTTCTGCCCCATGGTGCAGGGCACAAACCACTTTGCTTTGGAAACTCAGCTCAGGGCAGGAAAGCCTCACTGGAAAACAGTGTTCAGGCAGTGTCTGCCCTGGCGTGACTTTTCTTTGAAGTTGGTTTTAATTTTGCACAGTTTTCAGGGAGAGGTGTGCTACTAAAAATAGGTTGTCAGTTGATTAACTGGTATGCTGGTCAAAAAAGCTCTTGGCTTAAGCCATGCGATCAGTCTGAATATTAAAAAAGAAGCAGTGAAAAGCCAGCTAAGACAGATAAAGGACAAAATCAAGCCTGTTCGGTGAATTTAGTTACTTTACAGGGATAAATCACTGTGTAATCATGCAACTGGTTGAAGAAACTTTTGCAAAATGCGTATATGCATAACAGCGGGGTTTTTCAATAATAGTTTGAGCCCAGCTCCTAACACTTGGGACACCTGGCATCAGGCACCTCTTGTTTTCATGCACTAACAAAATGGTTTGCTTGCTTGATGCTCTTTCCTGAAACTAAAAGTCCAAGGGAAGGCATGTACTCACTTCTGGATATTAGCTGTGCAGGGCTGGCTGCTTTGCTCTTCCAGCATGCTTGGATGCTGCATGTAGCTGTGAGTGTAGGTGTTTGGGTGTTTTTGCTGTTAACTTTGCTGTTAACAGTTCAGTGACCACATAATCTGCAAACCTTATGGCCCAGATAATGCTGGTAGTCAAGTAATCAAGCAGCGTATGAAAAACTAAGCTGTTGTAGGCCCACATGAAAAGAAGCTTCAGCAAGGCACATTACTTTGCTCCACAGAAAGGCCAGAAGGCATGCAGTCTCCCCAGCTGCTCTGGGCAGTCACTTAGGAGGGAAGAGATGAAACAGTAAGTCTTTGTTTCATTTAAGTATGCACTTTTTTTTAATGTGCTCTTCTTCGCTTTGATTTTTACCATTTCTGCTGAAGTCTCCCAAAAGGAAGAGTGCTTTGTTCTGATAAGTTTGATACTTCCCTATTGTTTGTATATTTTTAAAATGCCATAGGCTATTTTGGGCAGTGATCCTGAAACTCCTCACAGAGATACACTTTGTTTCAATGGCTACACAAAATATTTTCTACAACCTCTGAGATTTCTTTGGCTATCTTTTGCTCTGTTTGCAGTAAGTAAAATGATTCCAGTTTTTTTCTCTGCTGCCCAAGATACTTAGAACTGTCAGTGTGGGTTTTGTTAGTTTGGGATTTTTTTTTAGTTATTGACAGTTTATAAAGCTTTCAACACAACTGTCCCGAAGTGTGGCTTAAACAGTTTTCCCGCCCCCCTTTAATTTGCTCAAAGTCTTTAGTAGTGTAAAAAGTTCTGTAGAAAAAAAAAAAAAAAAAAAGTTTTTTTTCTGTGTGTACACCAGAAAGGGCACCTTAAAAAGGACAATGTGGTTCTGGTGAATTGAAATGGATCTGTACAGCTTATTGTGAAAAAAACCCAAAACATCTCTAGCTTGTCTTAAAAACAAAATCGTTTTGTCTGTACATTAAAGGAAACAGTTTTGGAGTCTGTGCCCTACTTGTGCAGATTTGTTTTTCCACTATGGAGGGGATAAGAATGTATTGCAGGAAATAGAGCTTGATCATTGCAATGCCTGTTCTGCTGGGTGAAATGTGCCAGGAGCATAGAGATAGCAGAGAGCATGATTAAGAAACCTGGAGTGGTTCCTCCTCATCCTTAATGTGTTGGAAAACTAGAAACTGGTGTGCTTAAACCTAGTGTCTTTTTATAAACAAGACTGCTTCTACTTAAATGCTGCTCATCTGGGAGGAGATGACTTAAGAAATTCTGGAATTTTACAGGAAGTCTTCCCTGTCTGACTTTTGTGATAGAAACCTAGCAACCATGATGGATGGAATGACTTGGTTTTTTGTCTTGCTTTCCAGTTGGCCTGCTGCTGCAGTACTGCTGCTTGTTCCTTGTGCTGCAAATGCTGCCCCAAGATAAAACAGTCAACAAGCACTGGCTTCACGTATGCGCTTTATTTCATCCTGGTGACTATCATCTGTTGTGTCATGATGTCAACAACAGTAGCTACTGAAATGAAAACGCATGTAAGTAAGAGAGATGAACCCACTGCTGCCCCTGAAAGGAAATGGGGCTCCTTCCACGTGTCTTCATGTATAGGGGTGCTCCCTCAGAAGAGGTGGTTGATTCCCTCTATCCACCCACTTCCAAACCCAAACAGGATGATTTTCCATTTTCAGCCTCTTCCTGTCAATTACTCATCCATCAAGTGTGTTTCACAACAGGAAGAGTCAAGGATCACAGGACTTGCAGACTTCCTCTTCTTTTGTTGTGCAGAAACCTACTGCAATAATCCCATCCCAGGTTTGTTGCACTGGTAGTGTCACTAGAGGCTGTTAGGGGACACGTTATAGTAGAACAAATCAGTTCAGTTTAATGTTGAGTTTGTCTCTAGCAACTACATGCAGAAGCAGCAAATTAGAAAATAACTCTTAAAGTATTGTGTTTATAATTTTAATTCTATGTTCTTGGTGTTACATGACAGACTACTGCAATGCACAATGCTGAGGATCCTTTACAAGGGGTTTTCTTCAGTGTGTGTTGAGTCATCGTGTTCACATGGCCTCTTATAACAGCAGATATTGTTTATCTCTAATTGTCTTTTTAATTAAAAAGCTTCAAAAGCATGAAAGGAGCTGTGGCTAAAACTAGACTTTAAAACTCAAATTTCTTTGAGTTTTAATATAACTTTCCTGAGCTAAATTCTTGCCGGCCTGCTTGTGGTCACACGCTAGATCTGTTGTACCGTGTCTTCGGTTTGGTTTCTTAAGCAACCCGAGTTGCTCTCAGTAGCACAAATCCTCTCTCTCCCCCTCTACAAACTACAAGAAAATAAGTCTGTTTTTAAGTAGAGGGAACAATGGCTGGATTGCTTAATTTTTAAAAATTAAATAATGTGGGACTGAAACTTAGTTTCTGTACCAAACTTGGCATCAGGCCTGCTTCGAGGTTGTGAACGTGCTTGCCCTGGAGGTTCAGAAGGCCTCCGTAGCTGAGGGCATCTAGTTGTTTTGGGTTATCCTCTCAAGAGGGAGTGCCAGTGAGTGCACAGTGTTGGGGAATTTTTATGGTACTCCTCAAGGCGAATTAAACACGTGTTTATGCTTAAGCATAAAAAATAATAAATTAATAAACAGCGGATTGGGCAGGGTCCTATTGCAATAAGCGGTTCTACAAGGAGTCTGCAAAGATGTGTTGCAAGCAGATTCCTTATATACACTTGTACTAGCATCAATCCCCTGAGTGGTTGCATGGGGCATCTCAGCTTGGCTGGCCTTGGGTCTATCCCCCAGCCCAGCTCTGCTGCCCAAAGGTGGCCCCTGAGCGCTTTCATTCATGGCTGCAAGACAATGCTGAGGCTGTTTATTATCACATCACTAAGGGAAACTTCACTCCCTTGCAGGGAGTTGTTCTGTCTCTGGCACCTCTGCTTCCAGCCAGTTTAACCCCTTCTTGCAGTTGGGCCTTCTTGCCCTCCATGCCAGATCATTCCTCGGTCACAAATTACTGCTGCTGAGCAGTTACAATTTGAATTTCCCCTTCAACAGTTAAGGCTGTTTCTTTGTTTAACCAGTTGCTGGTTGAGTTGATGCTCTGCTTACCTTCTGCGCTTGACTTTCAGTTGTCTGTGAAACACTTCCCTCTGCAGCACCCTGTGCCTACAACACAGACGAACCGACAGACTTATGCCAGGTCTAGGTTGAGGGTTTCTGTGCTCTGCTGCCAGTGACCTTTCCTTCTGCCCAATATACCCTCTTAGTATATTCTGTCTAATTTTCTTTCATTTAACATCACTTTGCTTGGGTTATCCCAATGCCACCTTCTTACCCCTAGTCACCAGAAGTTGCCAATGGCCATGTAAAAGTGCCCAATACAGACATGATGCTTGTCTGTGAGCTGCAACTTAAAAACTGTTGAACATGCACATGCTGAAATTGCTTGCTAGGTATTACTTAGACTTACTAGATGCTTAGATTGGCAATAGTGAATTACCCATGAAACTCAAGTGTGTGGGAGACAAACTATGTGCTCATATCCAAATTTCATAAAGTTGTTTTCCATAAGTAATGTGGTTTTAACACAGCTTGTATCCCTAACAAAAAATATTCGGTTGTTATCCAACAGTCATGGTTTAGCCCCAGCTGGCAACTAGGACCATGCAGCTGCTCACTTACTCCCCCTGGTTGTGATGGGGAAGAGAATCAGAAAAGTAAAAGGGAGAAAACTCGAGAAAATAAGATGGGGAAAAAACTTGTGGGTCAAGATAACAGCAGTTTAACAAAGCAAAAGCAAAGGCTGCATGCAGAAGCAAAGGAAAACAGGGAATTCATTCGCTGCTTCCCATTGGCTGGCAGGCAGGCATTCAGCCATCTGCAGGAAAGCAGGGCTCCATCACACATAACAGTTACTTGGGAGGACAAACATTTCCCCTCCCCTCTTCTTCCCCTAGCTTTATATATTGAGCATGATGTCACATGGTATGGAATATCCCTTTGGTCAGTTGGGGTCAGCTGTCCCAGCTGTATCCCCTCACAATTTCTTGTGCCCTCCCAGCCTGCTCATTTGCAGGGTGATATGAGGAGCAGAAAAGGCCTTGATTGCCTAGCAACAACCAAAAACATTAGTGTGCTATCATCACTGTTTCTTATCCCAAATCTAAAACATAGCACTACACCAGCTGCTAGCAACAAAGTTAACTCCATCCCAGCTGAAACCATGACACCAACAGAAAAGAGATTCAAGAAGCCTTCAACAACATGCTTTTCAGTATTTCTTTTCCCATTGATAGTCTCAAAAGCTCAGTGTGGGAAGAAATGGCACAAAGTAGCTTTTAGTATGAAGTGCAAAGATTACCCTCTTAATTTAGGGCATTTGATGTCTTTGAATGAGAAACGGACCATCTGAAATTAGACTTTCTTATTATTATCTGTTCTCTAATTTAATAATTATGTTCCGGGCTGTTAAAAGTTCAAAGACTCCTGAAGCTAATTCAGCCCAGTTGTAGTAGAGTACACCTTCAAAAATATTTATCCAGACTAACCAGTTTCAGCTTCTTAATGATGAACTGTGTTTTGAAAGTGCTGGGCACTTACTGATTCCTTCGCTTTTGGCTGGACCATGGAGTGCTCCTAGCTCCTGAAGCCAGGCTGTAAGCAAACACTTTGCATGATGCTTCTAGGACCTCACTCTCTCTTTCTTGAGAGGGGACAGAATTTTAATTAATTTTAATTAGAATTTTCAAAATTTTGTATTAAAATAAAAATTAACATTTAAAATTTTATTGCAGTCCTGCCATAATCTTATCAGGGAACCATGTGTCTGCTTTACCAGTTTAGAGATCAAATACTCATGCTGACATTACATGAAAGGAGTCACAGCCTTGTCAGTGAGATATTTTTTTGTTGTTAATTGGCTATAAATTCCCAAGTGTGAAGTAGTTCTAAAAATATTTATTGTAGCACTGTAGCCTTTGGTCCTTTGGCATTATTTTGAGAGAAAGCAACAGCAAATATACATCTCCTATGGACACCTTAAAGAGAGACTTAAACCAATGTTTTTATTTGTTTTATAGTATTTATCCACCTCCATGATCATGCATTCTGTCTATTAAAACATGTTTAGGACAGTTTTTCAGTTCCCCAGGTGCCAGACTGCAGGTGCCAGGCCAGAGCCAGCATGGCTGGAAAAATGAGTCACTGTCCTAGGGAACACTACTTCCGCATCCTTGCCAAAGTTGGCAGGTAGATGAAGCTGTGTGTAAGTGGGAGGATACAATACCTGTGGAATATTTGGTTTGGTTATGGTTTCAAAACCTTTGTTCCTAATCTAAATGGCAGCATTTTGAGGACATTGTATTTTGTGGTGAGCCTTAAGAATTGAACAAAGAAAAGGCAGTGTCTTTGGGGGGGAGTTTTTTCTCTCTTCTTTTCACTCTTCTTCCCCATCTCCTGAGCTGTTCCTGTGTCCACGGGACACCAAGGGAGAGAGGCCCAAAGGGTTAAATTCTGCAAAGGGTTAAATTCTGAAAAAACGTGCAAAGAAATGAAGGCATTTGTGTTTGATCTCTGGGGAAGAAGCAAGAGGCAGTGGAGGGGTAGGGAGGGAGTGCATGGTTTTGACCAGGAAAATAGTTTGAATAGTAGCATGTAGAATAGATTTCAGAGGAGCAAGGTTGTGTATCAAGGCAAAAGATGGGGTACAGCATCAGTCAAGACATGAGAGCCTCAGTGATGGGGACAGAAAGGCAGAAGAGACCAATATGCAGTTACACAAAATGGTTTAGAGACTTGACTTTGTTCCAAAATGAAGCAAAGCAGGACCCAACTTGAAGTGCTTCTGTGCCTTGATCTGTGTATATTTTTTTCCCCAGTTATTCCAGGTGTTGGGTTTTGGAGTTTTTTTTGAAAAACAGGTACAGCTTTACCCACAAATGTTCTGTTGAAGCAAAACCTTGCATTTCACAGACTTTGAAAGGATAATTGAGGGAAGAAGAGGGAGAGAATTGTTTTGGTCTGTCGAAATAGTGTTTTGATCTTTTTTTATGTTAAAGCTGTTTCAAAACTAGTGTTTTCATCCTGAAGATATTCATGCCATACTTAAATAATAAAAGAAAAATCAGAAAGAGGTTTACAGGAAAACAAACACCAGTAAAAAACAGTTCAGTTGTGTCACAGCATTTTAGTTCTAGATGGTTGCATGTTCTGGCAGAGCATGCTTTCAGACTTGTTTCCTCAGCCAGGTTTATATTGTGGCCCTTAACAGCATTACAGTATGTTAAAACCCAAATTTGCTACCAAAAATGAGATTTTAAGTGCAGCTGCCCATTGCCTATTTCTGATAGGAATTTAGCCACAGATGCAAGCTGGTGTGTGTTTTGGTCCGATTGGGTTTTGTTTTTCTATTCCGTTTCTCACCTGCTCAAGACAGGTGGCTTTACCTGTTTGTTTTTTTCCCCCTGTCTCCCCACCTACACAGATTTTCTTTCATGCTTCCTCTGTTTCCATAACAAATTTCATCTGCCACATTCTCCCTCTGTTGGATGAGGACATCCAGATGAAAGCAGTCTCCCTTGGGCTTCTCTGGCTCTTCAGGCCCATTTCTACACTTCTTCCCATTTCCCCCTCTGATGCTGTTTACCACACTCCTGCATTCACATGTTTGGGTGCAGACAGACCCAAGCTTGGAGGTGGCCGAGCCCCAGCTGGCTGGAGCCTGGACACGGTATGGCTGCATCAGCTCGCTTCTGCGCTGCAGTTATTTTGGGTACGAGCAGCTTGCAGTGAAGGGAAAGCAAATTCAGGGCAGTCTGTTCCTGTTCTTGTCGATCTTGCCATCATCTCAGAGGGTTTCACTGCACTCAGAAAAATTACAGATTTTGCTGCGATAACATCTTTGCTTGTGCAGCTACTGAGGCATTTACATTATCTGAGCGGATACTGAGTTTCTGTGGCAGGGGTTTTTTCAGGAATGCTTTGTCCCCTACTCAGAGGCCAAAGAATTTAGCTTATGTTGCTTTTAAAGGTAAATATTTCACTCCTTCAAGCTTGGCAAAGTAACTAATTGGTGACTTTAACAGCTGGCAAAACTACTCAGCAAATGGAAAGTGTAGTAAATCATATGGGCTGGGCAGGCTGCTCGGCAGCTGAACATATTTCAGAGATACAGAATTTAAAAAAGAAATGATAATTTTAGTCTTTTTTAACTTTCCGTGATTAAGAAGTCACATAAGCCTTCATAAATTGTTCCCAGCAGTAGATAATCCTCTTACAAAAACGTGCCCTTTTCATTACATCAGCCCTTTTGTCCACAGCATTGTGCTTGTGTTTATTATCTGCTGGGGTCCCCAATAGTTTGGGTTTATTCTTTTTTTTGTTCCTTTCAGGATCGCTGGTCTCCAAAAAAGGGTGTTCAGTCCCATAGGACTATTCCTGTGGCCATCACTTGTTATTACATAGTGTTGTGAATTCTGTGTAACAGCTGTGCTCTGTTGTTTGTGTAGGCACAAACTGAGCTATTGTTCTTGTGAATCCATCCATTTTCTCTCATCCAGATCTGTAAGGAAATTACTACTAAAGGGAGAAAAAAACATATAGGGTCAAAAATGCCATCAAGATCTCTGTAGAAAACTATGCAATTAAAGAAGATACCCATTTATGCTCTGTTTTTAATTATCTAGTAGATTAATCAAGTTCCATGGTATTTTTTTGTGTTGTTCTGTAATTCTTATGCAGCAAAATGCTGCTTGGTACCAAGTCCAGATCTTACAGAAATCTGTCTGCTTAGTCAGTATTATCATTTATATCAAACAAATATCTAATTTTCTCAGAAATATTGTTAATTCGATATAATGCATCTTTTTAATCTGCTGATTGATGGTAATTATAAGTAAAGAATTGGGAAGTGTTAATTGATAGCCCAGTTGCCTTCTCTGGCATTGATGTGGCCCCATGGCTTGCCCTGACATTGCTGTGGCATCTCTTAATTATTCCAGTCAGTCCATTTGCTCATTTTGAATGCTGGCATGTTTTCTCAGTCTGACATTTCATTGCCTTTCAAGACCTGGGAAAGGCATTGCTGATGCTCCAGACAATTTCTCAGGAGCTCTCTAAAAACTCTTGGATGTGAGTTAAGTCACAGCTACTTGTTTACTGTGCAGCTTCTTATGCAGTGGCTACTCATCCCTGAGTTCCTTCTGAAAGAGCATCTTGGAGTGAGCCAGCTTGAATCCATTTTTGTACCACCATGCAGTTGCATTGAAACCTTCTGCTTTTTTGTCTCCTGGGCTGGTTCTAGCCCACCTAGGATCAGCTTGATATCGTAGTTAGGTTTTCCTCTGTTTGCTACCCTTAGCAAACAAACATTTTAACTCAGTGTTGCTGTGAGCTGCTAAAATATTTGCTCTTTTTGGGAAACTGCTAGGAGGGTTGTTGAGCTCCCGACTGGTTTGAGTTGCTGGCATGGGATGGGAAGTTGCATACCCTGCTGAGGAAAGCATGTTTTTGGAGCCTGGAAGCCAGGAGGTTTTGTTTTCTGAATCTTGGATGGCTTTCTATCCAGCTGGGAACACTGCCTGATTGCTTGCTCTCGAGTCCTGTCTGTTCTTTCCCTGTCCTGGCTTTGTATATTGCCTGCTGAAGGAAGGAGAGACTTGTATCTTTGCTTCTTTCTTGGAAATGTTCAAGGATGGTGTTGCCCACCACCTTTGTTTATTTTTCCTAAGCAAAATCTGGCCTGGCTGAATGTTTTCTGATGTCTGATTCCCATTTAATCTGCCCAAGTTAGTTATTTGTGTTGTGTCCTGGCACGTGTTGTCTTCTGTCTCCTCCAGCCACCTGTGCAGGTAGCAGTGATCAGCTCCAGAGGATTTGATGTGTTGCTCTACTGGTCTCACCAGCCTTGGCTGAGGGCTGTGAGTAGATGGAGAGGCCCTTCTTTGAAAGGAACTAGTGGTTTTCTAATTATTGCCTCTCTTTCTGTGCAACTGAACAGCTCCCTGGCTATGAGGGGAGAGGGAGGGCACTCACAGGACTGGGTCTTGGTCACAGAGACCTGCTTTTTGAGTGCTAGGCGTCATGTCTGCCTGGTGAAACTGAGGCCAAAATGTGTGGCTGTTTGCTTTCCCCTCCTGGCAAGAGCAAGGCCTCAAAGGCAAATATTTACTGAGTCAAAAGAAAGGTGGAATTTTCCTGCCTCTCTGTCAATTTAAAACAAAATCAGGGCAACTGGCACAACTGGTTCAGAGGCTGTGATGGAGGGGAAGGGATTTGCTGCCCCTGTGCAGCTTGGGTGTGCTTCGGTCTATGTTTTCACCGAAGGCAGCATGAGCCAGTTTCCTGCCCTGCAGCCAGTTCATGGCCTCTTCAGCTGGTAAAACCGCTGGTATGGCTCCATGTAAGCTGGGTTACTGAAGCAATCAAAGTCTTTTGCTGTAAAGCATGGGAAGAAGGGAGAGGGCAGAGAGGGAAGCAATAAGGGGCAGAGATGGCTTAAGCCAACAGAGCTGAAAGAAAGGTGGGTGGACTTGTACCCCAAAGCATCTGGAAGGAGTTGAGGCTCTGGAAAACTCAAGTCCCTTCTGTTTTACATTTTTTTTTAATGTCCTTAAATCCAGGCTGAGGGATATCAAGAGCAAAAGGTGTCAGTGTTAAATGAAGCCAGTGAAAAGTCGATGGTGCATAGATGTAGACATGCTTAGTTACGAGGAACCCTGTATCCTGTGTAATAGCTTGTAACATGTGCTTTTTAGATCCCCTCTTACAAGCAGACGTGCAAGGGTATTCAGGCAGGTGAGGTGTGCAAGAAGTTGGTGGGATACTCTGCAGTGTACAAAGTCTGTTTTGGAATGGTCTGTTTCTTCTTTCTCTTCTGTTTGTTCACCATCAAAATTAACAGCAGCAAAACCTACTGAGCATACGTTCATAATGGGTGAGTATTTGTTCGATTCCTTAATTTCCACTTCTTTTTATAGGTTTGTGCTGCCGACTTTCCACCAGTTGGGTGTAGTACTGGGGGGGAGGTGGGGGAAGTAGTTTATTTTACTGCTTTTCTCAGATATAATGCAGTCAAGTGAAAGCTAACTTAAATGGCAATCAGTCATCAAAGGTTGGGTTTTTTGTTTTTTTTTGTTTTTTTTTCTCTTTAAATAAAGATTTATCATGGTACTTGAGTTGAAGACCTCTAATTCCTATTCCAGATGATTTCCCCCCCCCCCAATCCAGATTCTGGCTCATTAAACTTAAATTTCTGACAGCAGTGTGCTCAGGATCCTTCTTCATTCGTGAACAGGACACTTTCCTCAATGATACGTCCTCATTTTGTTATGCTGTTTTGTTCTGTACTGCCCTGTGGGTGGTTATAAATCCTAGAGGTCTGATCAATATGATTATTGCTGTATTTCTTCAATAAAGCCAGTATAGTCTGAGTGCAAAAGAAATATTTGGAGCTGTTTGGGGAGAACTGTGCACACACAAAATAACCATTTGTGTATGTGCTCTTTGTGTGAATGCACAGTTGTGGTGGGTTGGGCTTGGCTGGATGCCAGGTGCTCACCAAGCTGCTCTATCACTCCTCTCCTGGGGGGAGGAGAAAATAAGATGGGGAAAAAACTTGTGGGTTGAGATAACGGCAGTTTAACAAAGCAAAATTTATTTTGGCAGATTTATTCTCTACTTCCCATCAGCAGATGATGTCCAGCTACTTCCGGGGAGGTTTACTTCAGCAGGTTTCTGAGCAGGTTCTGCTTCTGAATCAGTCCACTTCAAAGTTCATGTGCTGCAACTTTGAAGTGAAAATGGAAAGCTTTCTGACAGCTACTCTTCTGCTAACAAATATGCATATTTGTTCCATTTAATTCTGATATCAAATATATGGATAAGTATCATGCATCTAGTTCACATTAGAACAGTATTTCCAGTGCATTGGAAAGGTGTTTGGGGAATGCAGACAACCTTCATGTAGCCTGCAGGGGAAGTGCACCATGTAGCTGGGGAGATAAGAGGGCTTTCAAAGGGAATGTTTTGAAGTTTTGCTTACTAGGGCTCAGTATGTACACCAAAGCATTAACATACGTCTTTCTGTGGGTAATGGGTAGTTTGCATTACGCATCCTGAAAGGAGGAGGCTGGGCAAGAAATGTTTCAAATCAGAAGAAACTAGAAAGGATTCCCTCCAGACAGCTACAGTCATGCAAAAAAGTGATTTCCAGCAACTGGAATACCAACAATAGTGGTTGGTAATTTACTTTTGAAAACTGACTGCTGCCAGTTACCAGTTACTTCACTGGCAAAGCCTTTACAGAAGCATTTTGTAAATGCTGAGCCAAAGCAATGGCTGTGAAGTTAATATAAAAGCATTGCTTGTGCACAGCAGGGAAATTGGAGCAAATTGGAATGCTTAGCTGCTTTGCTGGTGTCTGATGGTGATGAATCCACCACCTTTCAGGAGTGACCTACTTTTAAGCTCATGATTCAGCCTGAGTTGGCCAGTGGCTGTCTGTCAGGCTGGTTTATACTTGTGCAGAACAAACTTTTCACATGCTTAGTGATGTGCGGAAACAAACTCTACAACTCATGGAGGTATATTTATTGCAGCACTGGGTGCAAGGGGGATTGCTCCTCCAAACTTGCACACCGTATCGTGAAGCAAGCGTTCATTTATGATACAAAAGCATACATATTCATTAGTGTAGGCTGGGAATAGGCACAACTATGATAATTATTTCCGGGAACTCATTATCATAAGTCTCCTCCTTTTGCCGCATGCGCATTGCCATCTGGTGGTCATGGGACAGGGTCTTCTGGAGGAAGGCTCATAGTCTTCTTCACTGTGTACTTTTCGCCTTTGGCTCAGAATGCTGACTTGACTGAGCTCCAAGCCGCGAGACCAGTTCTAATCAGATGGTTACTCCTCACA
Organism: Charadrius vociferus; assembly: GCF_000708025.1. Lineage (NCBI taxonomy): Eukaryota > Metazoa > Chordata > Aves > Charadriiformes > Charadriidae > Charadrius > Charadrius vociferus. The sequence continues at coordinate 54,666 of NW_009649171.1, read as the reverse complement.
GACAACAAGGCCTTGGGTAGCTGTTCCAGTTATCTCTATGGCTCCAGATGGCTCTGCTTGTCTGCCACTTCTAAGGTAGAGCTGCCCTAGTGTCATCATTCAGGAGCCTCTTATCTATATGATTCTTGCTTGTGGCAGGATTTCAGTATCTTGCTAAGCTATTTGCTATGTTGCAATGCCTAACTGGATGTTGTTTCCCATATCATTAGTGCTTGATGCTATATCTGGGCAAATGCTTAGCTTAGACATGGGAGTAGACTATTTGCTGTGGTGGTGAAAAATCACCCTGTTAGGCTTATACTTATGCCGAGGGTTTTGACACTATCTTCTTTTGCTCCTAGTTTGACCTCAACAACACATGCAAGCTCTGAGACGCTGAGGGGAATATATGCAACACCTGAAACCAAAGTGAGTTTTTGCTTCCTCCCACAAGATTTCTGTGCAGACTTCCTTGTGTGCTTTTCTTGCTGTTGTTTTCATGGCTAACTAATGTGTAATTAGGTAAAAACAAAAGCTTGTTCATAGCACACATGCTACATGCCTCTGGGTATGGATTTGTCAGAACACTTGTCCACATTGGCTCTTCTGCAGCTCTTGCTGGTCCCTTGGAGGTGCCTTTATGTACTGAAATAATTTGCTGGTCTTGCAGTTTATTTAACATCCTGCAGACTTCCTGTAAATCTTGTGCTTCACACAAGCTCGTGTCCTCTCATTTAAAGGACTGCTGGGCACTAAGAAGCTATCAGATAAAGAAGTGGGGGCATTCTCGAACATTTTCAATCCTGGTTGCCTTTGTTTTCACATCAACATAACTAGTGCTTATGATCCCAAGTTCCTATCTCTTATTTTTATTTCCACTGTGGTGGGCTGACCTTGGCTGGATGCCAGGTGCCCACCAAAGCTGCTCTATCATTCCCCCTCCTCAGCTGGACAGGGGAGAGAAAATACGATGAAAGGCTCATGGGTCGAGATAAGGACAGGGAGATCACTCACCAATTACTGACACAGGCAAAACAGACTTGGGGAAATTAATTTCATTTATTGCCAATCAAAATCAGAGTAGGATAATGAGAAATAAAATCAAATCTTATAACACCTTCCCCCCACCCCTCCCTTCTTCCTGGGGTCAACTTCACTCCTGATTTTCTCTACCTCCTCCCCTGAGCAGCGCAGTGGGACAGGGAATGGGGGTTGTGGACAGTTCATGACATGTTGTCTCTCACACTCTTCCCCTGCTCCAGCGTGGAGTCCCACCCATGGGAGACAGTCCTCCACAAACTTCTCCAACATGGGTCCTTCCCATGGGCTGCAGTTCTTCATGAACTGCTCCAGTGTGAGTCCTTTCCATGGGGTGCAGTCCTTCAAGAATGGGTCCCCCAAGGGGCCACAGGTCCTGCCAGCAAACCTGCTTGAGTATGGGCTTCTCCCTCCATGTGGTCACAGGTCCTGCCAAGAGACTGCTCCACTGTGGGCTCTCTGCAGGGTCACAGCCTCCTTCAGGCGCATTCATCTGCTCTGGTGTGGGATCTTCCACAGGCTGCAGGTGGATATCTGCTCCACTGTGGACCTCCATGGGCTGCAGGGGGACAGCCTGCCTCACCATGGTCTTCACCATGGGCTCCAGGGGAATCTCTGCTCTGGTGCCTGGAGCACCTCCTCCCCCTCTTTCTTCACTGAACTTGGTGTCTGCAGAGTTGTTTCTCTCACATATTCTCAATTCCTCTCTTCTGGCTGCTGTTGCACAGCAGTTTTTCCCCCTTCTTAAATATGTTATCACAGAGGCGCTACCACTGTTGCTGATTGGCTCAGACTTGGCCAGCGGTGGG
>NW_009649171.1:46564-52645 GCF_000708025.1 Charadrius vociferus | reverse complement strand
CAAGCTGGCCAACAGGATTATTTCATACCATCAACGTCACATTCACTATAAATTAGAAAGTTTGCTGCGAAGTTTGCTCTCTCCCTTGATGGCTGCCATCCTGAGAACTTCGTGCCCTGGTGCCGGACTCCGGAGGCCTTCCCCTCCTCCTGAAGCTGTAGCGCTTGCAGTGTCCGACATTTGCTGTCCACTGCTGGGAGTGCACAGCTTCCTACTGATGTAATTGGCTGAGTATAATCTTTGCATATTCTGTATTGGTGTCAGGATCAATATCGGTTCTTTAGTGCTGTTAATTATCTCAGATGTTAAATATCTAATCTTATTCTATTAAATCTGTTTATACTTCAGCTCCCGGGTTTCCTTGCTTTTCCCTGATTCCCCTTCCCGGGTGGGGAGGGGTCATCGGGTGATAGAATGATTGTCTAAATGACAACAAATTGTTATGGGTCTCTCAAACCATAACAGAGCTGTTGACTGCAACCCTTTGAGTGTGGCCATCCAGCCAATTCCTTATCCACCAAGTGGTCTATTGGTCACATCCATGACTCTCCAATTTAGAGACCAGGATGCCGTGTGGGACAGTGTCAAATGCTTTGCACAAGTCCAGGTAGGTAACATCTGTTGTTCTTTCCTTATCCACCAATATTGTAATGCCATCATAGAAGGCCACCAAATTTGTCAGGCAGTATTTGCCCTTAGTGAAACCATGTTGGCTGTCGCCAATCCCCTCCTTATTTTCCATGTGCCTTAGCAGTTTCCAGGAGGATCTGCTCCATGATCTTGCTGGGCACAGGGGTGAGAATGACTGGCCTGTAGTTCCCCGGGTCTTCCTTTTTTCCCTTTTTAAAAATGGGCATTATGATTCCCCTTCTCCAGTCAGTGGGAACTTCACCAGTCTGTCACGACTTTTCAAATATGATGGGTAGTGGCTTGACAACTTCATCTGCGAGTTCCCTCAGGACCCGCAGATGAATCTCATCAGGTCCCATGGACTTGTGCACCTTCAGGTTCCTCAGCTGGTCTCGAACCTGGTCTTCTCCTACAGTGGGTGGTTCCTCATTCTCCCAGTCCCTGCCTTTGCTTTCTGCGACTTGGGTGGTGTGGCTAGAGTACTTGCTGGTGAAGCCCGAGGCAAAATGTATGTGTGTATTTGGAGGGTGAATCTCCATCCCTAGCTCACTTTACATTTGTGTTACTTGCATCTGTATTTTTAACTTTTATTTTTCAAGTCTTTAATCAAAGTTCAAAGTGTGAGAATCTGGAAATACAGAAGTATCTGATAAGGCACTTGGTGTTTGCAGTAGCTGGACATGGGGAAGCAAAACACATTTCACTGTGGGAGCGTGTCAGTGGTGGAGGAGCTTTTCTCCAGCAGGAAGGTGAGACTGGATGGGGAGCTGTGGGAAGCTTTTTGGAAAACAACGGACACGTACTGAAGGTCAACATGAAGGAAGAGATCACAGCGCTGACACTGAAACTACTGCTACTCCCCAACAGATGCAGAATGTGTATTAATTAAAAGACCGACTTGGCAGAAACAGTAACAAAGTGTAGATAATAAGTTACAGCTGTGTTTAACCAATAATAGTTTGTGTGTATAAGTCTAGAAACCAATGAGCACAAGCCGCGGAGCTAGCCCACGTTGTAGTAAAAAGTATATAATGGTTTAAGTATTTTAATAAAGGGCTTCAGCATTGATCATATTGGTCTGCGTCTGAGTCCGTCCGCAGGGAGCGGGTGCCAGTGCCGAGGAGCCAAGGACCAGCCCCAATCCCTCGCAGGCAGGCAGCCAGCAGGCTTGGCATCAGGCACCCAGCTGTGTCCCAGCCTGTCTCTGGCAGATCCGGGCAGGACCTGCACACACACATACCCCCACAGACACATGCTGAGGAGGGGCAGGCCATGGGGCGGGGGGGAACTGGAGAGAAAACAGCCACCATTCATGCCCATCTATCTTCCTCCTCCAGCATTAAGCCATAGGAAGTCTCATCCAAAGGGCGTGGAAGTGGTTGCAGGTAGGCAAAAAGTTGCAAAAAGTGGGTGCAGCTGTCACCTGAGCAATACCACAGCCCGCCACACTGGTGCCACCAAGGGCTGGAGCGCAGGAGTCGCTGCCGCTGGAAGACATGCATGAGCTACTGGCTTCATAGTGTTGCACCATGGCTTTGGGGCTGTGGTGCACCCTGTGGCAGGAGGAGGGTCGTGCAGCTGGCACAGCATGGCTGCTGGATGCAGCCTGCTCACTGGGAAGGTTCAGCTCATCCACTGCGGCGCTTGCTGGTGAGATTATTTCCAGACCATTTGGTTTTAAAGAGCAGTACAAGAGCTATTGAATGTAAATATAAAGAAATGACTGGAAAAGAGCAACTAACTGCATTTTGATTGTCTTTCCTGTGGCAAAGGGACTTTGTCTCCTGACCAGGAATATGAATGTAGCTCTGCAGCTGCTTGTGTACAGAGAGTCTGTCAATGTCTGTGCTGAAGATAATTGAGTATTATGAGGGGCTATCAGTATGTGTGCCAGTATTGCTAATTGCATCACTGTGTGTGCAAGGACTTAATTGCAACTAATTAAAAAGTTTGAGGGAACCCAGCACTTGCCTCAGAATCTGAGTATGGTCAAAGGGGAGCTCAGGCTGACGCTGTAGGTGAGGCTTGGCATAGCAGTAGAAAGAGCTCGTTAATCCACAGAATAAGAGTTTTATTTAGACCCTCAGCCAGTTTCTTAAAAAAGAATGAGCTTTTTGGCTTTTCATGAGTTTATCAACCTAGCGAGTACATGTAATCATGGGTACACAGGGTAAAAAAATGTTGGTTTATGTTTCTATTGGACACTGTACCTTAAAGGCTTACTATTTGATTTTTGGGATTGTTAGGAAAATTTGCAACTGGCCCATGGGGACTGAGGAGAGGCTAGGACACAAAGTATAGAATTACGAGGGTAAATGTTTATTCATGAGCATGAGGTTTCACAGCCAAATTGGGGCACACTGAATGTGGTTTTACACAGGGGTCTTGTATCCTTCAAACATTCAGGTACAACACAATTTGACTAATCACTAACACCCACACTACTGATTACTAATCATACTAAAACTTTGCAAAGCAACTATACTTCTGCAGCATTCTTGCTGCTTGCCTATTGATCCAGATGTCCCTGGAGTCAGTCTTGCTATAGTTACTTATTTATGATGCCAGATGATGCTGGGAGGGTTTCAAAGATGTATTAGAGGGGCTAGGATGCTGGCATTATCTTGGTTGTCCAGGGGTATCTTTTATCCTTCATGGACAGCTCTAAGCTTCCAAGAAACAAAGTCCTTACTTCCAGGGCCCGGCTGTCCTCTAGTTTGTTTTACTTAAGCATGAACAATATCAAAGTCTCCAGTAAAATTCCACTACCTCATTAAGTTGCAGTGTATAATGTGAAATAATAGTGTATTAACAAAGTTAATACACTTTCATACTATAAAGACTGACTGATATAATAGTTAAGGAAGGGAATTTTCATAACAGGGTGCATTGTTTTTATCAGACCACAACAAAAATAAATCCCAGAGTAGAATTTTATATGAAGAAATAATGTTGGTGCACAGAAAGTGCTGACTTGTACTGTGGTCTAGTGGAGAAAATGCACTTACTTATATATTTATTGGACTGTCAGCATGTTTTTCCCATTTACATTACCACTCAACACAAGAAGTGTCAGACCCATCAGCAAACAATTTCAGCTTTCCTTTTTCCATCATTTTTTTTTTTTTTTTTAATAAATCTTCATTTAAATGAAGCAGCAAAACCAGCTTTCTGCTTGTACTCATTCTGGCTCCATTTCAGCAAAATCTTGCAAAGATAAGTACATTTCTGACTTATGTGTGTACAGTTGTGATTTCTAACTCATGCAGCAGGGTTTTGAAAGTTCCTTATACCTTCATTTCAGTAGAGATTTTTCTTTTATTTAAAAAGCACTTAGATGGAAGTCTGAAGAAGTAAGTCCCCTCTGAATTATTAATGTGCAACTGTAGCTTTTCCACCATTTTGTCATAAATTATTTGCACCTTGAGTTATATAAAATGGATGGAGTAATTCTTAAAGAATGTTTAATGTTGAGAGATATTAGTTATTTAGCTTAAATAAGTAAGTTTTAATTAGAATAAATTACTTAGGGTTATAATATGGTGTGATTTATTCTGTTTGCTTAGCTTTACTTAGCATGAGTAGTTAGATATGCTGAAGCCTTTAGGCCGCAATACAGTTAACTTTCTTAGTAATTTTCCTATCAGCTGGTACAGTGCTGTGTTTAGTCTTAGAAGGTGTTAGAAGACTCCAGACCAAAAATCACCATTGAGCTAAAAGACGCACGAACAGTGCGTGAGGGGCTGGTGTATAGATCACAAGGGTATAATTGCCCAGGGATTTCTTTGTTCAAGGTTCTTCCCTTTTCGGAGGCACCCAGCCCGGGCTGACCTTGCAGCTGCACCATTCTGTTTATTTATTTTTATAAAATCTGACACCTGAGACTCTGCTGTGGGTCGAGCCTGAAGAAGGAGGGTGCACACCCGAGAGTAAGTATGTGTGTGTGAGGAGTCGAAAGGGGCACCTGTTGACCCACTGGGGTTGCCCACTGAGAAGGGACTCTGGTCCTAGCAGTTAAAGAATCGAGTGGCGTTTGTGTGACTCCTTGAATGGTGTGTGAATGCTCAGGCAGCAGCTTCTCCTTTAACAGTTAATTTGCTCCAAATCTTACTGAGTAGGTTTTTCCAAAGCTTAGAAACTGCTGCTATGAACTACTTGGCAAATCCTAATTTGAGTTTTGTGCTAGTTGGAAATACAAACCAGACTTTTCTAAATTAGCATCTTTAATGTAGGCATAACAGACCTTCTTCACCAGCTGTTTTGCTGCTTCGCTGTAGCAGACTCTTACCCTTCCTGTTGTCTGTTCCACAGGTAGCTCATTGCTGCTTTTGCTGTGTGCCTGACAGAGATGGTAATTGCATTTTCACCGCACAATTTACTTTGCTTGTGGGTTTCAGACCAAAGCCAAGAGAGTAAGGACACTGCTGCAGAAAGCTTCTTGTATCCTTGTTCCGTGGCATATTAAACTGAAGCATCTGACGTGCTCAAAGTTAGACTAGGGTGGAAGTAAGAGATGTAACAATACCATTTTAAAACAAGAGGCTAGTTACTAATTCCTTAAAGGACATCTCATTAATGCAACATACAAAGAGTAATCTCTGCTTGTAGGTGTGACCAACTGCCGGATTTTTGGCTCAGCAGCTCTGCAGGGACTCCAGTTCAGGAAGGGAGTGTCCCATTTGCAGACATGGTACAATCAGGGATATCATCTTGGACTTGCAAGAAGAATATTCTAGAGGCAGAGTAATTTAAATGGCCCAAATGCACAAAAAATAGCCACTATGTCGTGGTTTGGCCTCAGCCAGCAACAAAGAACCACGCAGCCGCTCGCGCAACTCCCACAGCCGTGGAAAAAGAAAGTGACAGGGCTAAACTCATGGGTTAAAATAATGCAATTTAACAGAACAGCAAAAGGGAAGATGAAAACAAAACAATAACACCGATAAAGGGATATGAAGACGCAATTACAGTACTGACATTAAGTGCACCAACCAGACCCACACCACTGCAGCCCACCCCCAAGTGGTGACTGCTCTCCTCACACATGGGTCACATGGTATGGAATACCTGCCCCCTGCCATCTCCTTGGGGAAATTAACCCCATCCCTCCTGGAACCAGGACATTATCTGTCGTTGTAGAGACGGACACGACACTCAATATCCACAGCAATCGTCCTCCTTTATTTTACAAGCAGTGCTCTTTTATATCCTCTTAGCTGGTTGCTTATCTGTGCATATATTCTAACTTTCTACTTTTGCCCAATCCACTCTCACATCACACACCATTCAGCCAATACAATTGTTGATCATGCGCTGTTCATGCTCTGGGAAAAGCCAGGATGTTTGCCACCCCTTATCTTGTTTGCTCGGATCTTCTCAGGATTCTTCTGTCTCTTCAAGGGTACACGGGTATCTGTTCAGGGTCAGTGTTAAACTTGTATTTTGATCCCT
>NW_009649171.1:30331-40390 GCF_000708025.1 Charadrius vociferus | reverse complement strand
ATAGCAATAGGAACATGCTGGTTTGAGCATCCCAAGGATATTCGAAGTTCTCAAGGGGTGTCATACCTGGCCCAAAGGAGAAAAGGGAGGCGAAAGACCTGGGGAAAGTGTCTCCCCCTGTTTCTCCCATAGATTGGGTGTGATTATTAATAACTTCTGAGAGATGGTAACCAAGGTATGGACAGGACAGCAATACTGCATAGACACCCCAACAAAGCCACTTCAATAGTGATGTTATCATATCTAAGTTGCTACTGTACAGGACAGCAAAATTATAGCCCTGATCCCTCTCCCCGAGATAACAAACAGCATCACCGGGAGTACATAGAGCATATAAGAATTTACAAAACACAGCCACGCAAACAAACGAAGCAACATTGTAACCGGCAACTATCTAACAAATATGAGAAATGGATACAAGAAATTCATTTTCACAAGCTCTGGTCATATCTGTCCTTATTGCAACCCTTCAGACCCCACGTTGGGCGCCAAAAAGACTGTTGTGGTTTGGCCTCAGCCAGCAACAAAGAACTACGCAGCCGCTCGTGCAACTCCCACAGCCATGGAAAAAGATGTCGACAGGGCAAAACTCGTGGGTTAAAATAATGCAATTTAACAGAACAGCAAAAGGGAAGATGAAAACAAAACAATAACACCGATAAAGGGATATGAAGACGCAATTACAGTACTGACACGAAGCACAACGACCAGACCCACACCACCGAAGCCACCCCCAAGTGTCGATTGCTCTCCTCACCCATGGGGAAATTAACCCCATCCCTGCCGGAACCAGGACACTAGGCCAGGAAGCTGATACAGGGCAGGATTTCAGTGGCAGTCCCATTTATATTACTAAAGGCTTAGGCCCATGCCCTGAGGGCAAGGAAATGTTCAAGTGTTGCTTTGTATGGTACTTTGCTGAATCACACCATAGACGTTTTGCTCTGTTCTTCATGAAGACAGCTGCTGTTCTCACTTCTCATTAAATTTGCAAAAGCTTTCTTTTTTCCTGTCTCTTACAGCTGATGCTGAAGAGCACGGTGAAAAAAGGGGAGGCCAGACTATGATTTATGATGCGAAGAAAGGCATGGTATACAGTTATGCCGACTTCCACTTTGTTTTCTTCTTGGCTTCGCTCTACGTGATTATGACAGTAACTCATTGGTTGCACTAAGTGTCTTTCTTTAAAGCTGAGAAATTAATGTCTCTGTGCATTGAGAGGGGAGATGTGAATGGGAACTTTTGCAATTAGTGTGTCTCCTCTCCTTAAGTAAGAATCTGGAAGAGAGGCAATACGTATGCAAATTCTTGCTCTACAAAGAGTTGCTCTCCCCTGCTTCATGTCTGGGTTAACCTAGTTGAAGTCTGTGACCTACTTGGAAAACCAGAGGATACTGCAGCTGAAGATATGAATAATAAGTTTATTGGGTTTGGGTTTTTTTCTTTTTTTTTTTCTTTTTCTTTCTTTAACAGCTATGAAAGTGCTCAGATTGAAAAATTCTTCACCAGAACCTGGTCCATCTTCTGGATTAAGATGGTCTTCTGTTAGTTTTGTGTCTGTCTGTACTTATGGACTCTTATCGCTCCACTCTGTTGCCCAACCGGACAGTTCTCAGTGTGAACACTCAAAAGGTCTTTCTGTGGTTTTCCTCTTTTCTTTTTGCCCACTTATCATAATGTATCAGTTAGTAACTTTTTAGTCAGACTAAACAAATGATTGAACACTTTTTTACCTTTTTTAATTGTCATGAACAAGTATTGCCCAAGGAAACAAATCTGTTCCAAAACTTTGTAACACTGATGTGTGGAGTGTAGGAAACAGTTGTTGCATAAACTTGAATAAGTGAAATGCTTTTGAAATAACTGACAATCTGTCTCTGGCTTCAGAGGGAAATCTTCAGAAAGATTTCTCTGCAAGAAAAGAAAAAATCATGGTGCAGATGAATCTTCTTCCTTTCTGTGAATGTTGGATATCTTCTAGCAAATATGCATTTCTTTTTATACTCTTTTATTAACTCTGTCTTTTATGGTTTGCAGTGATGATTTGGACTGATGCATTGTACAGCATATAATTCTTGTAAGTAGTATCCAGATATTTTTTTCTGAAAACATAACTAAATACTTCTGTAGAAATAGAGAATATATAAGAATTTGACTGCCAAAGCATCTACTAAAAATTGTTTAACTAAATATATTATATAAATATATTAAGTTATTGTGTACCTAGATTGAGAAAGGAATGTACAAATGATAACAGAGTATTTATTCTATTATAACTTTAAAAGGCACCTGAATATTTTATGCAATTCAGAACCGGTCCAGTTCTGAACAGAAGGGAAGTTCTATACACAGAAATCCTTAAACTCTGAATTTTGTCCAATTTTGCTTTGCCAGATCACTTAAACTGCAAGTTGTGTGTATGCTTGCTGTTGAGAAAATGCTAATTACAGAAGCACTGCCAGTTGCTGTTAACTTTAAAAGTGGAGTGCTCGTTTACTTTTCTACTCTGATGTTTCAACTTGTGTCTAAAGATTTCCCAGAATCTTCTGTTCTGTTTCCATTACTAATTTTATAATATTTTAAATGCAGTGATGGTCAGAAAAAGGACTACAGTGCTTCATCTTCCTTTTCTGCCTGTGTGTTGGTTGGAAAGTCTAACTGCTGTATTTTTATAGTCCTCTGTTTTGCTGTTGGGATGGGACTTAGCCAACCAATCCATTAATGGAGACTCAACTTCTTCTGGAGAACTTCTCCTCCAAGCAGTGGGGTAAGCAGTCAGCAAAACAAAACCAGAAACACAAATGTGACAGCAGCTGCCTTAGTACAAATGACTGAATTGACAATATTAAACCCTACGATGTCACTTTTATTTGCTTTTAAGCAGATGATTTGGTGGTAGAACAACAACTCAGATGCTTTAAGTGCTGAATAAGGTTGAACCCACTTTAGTTGTCTACATTCTACTCTTTCCATCATTTATCAGCAGTCCTGGCTAACCGGGGAGGTCCCAGTTGACTGGAGGTTAGCAAATGTGACGCCCATCCCCAGGAAGGGCCAGAAGGAGGATCTGGGGAACTACAGGCCGGTCAGTCTGACTTCGGTGCCTGGGAAGGTTATGGAACAGATCATCCTGAGTGTCATTACGCAGCATATGCAGGACAACCAGGTGATCAGGCCCAGTCAGCATGGGTTCATGAAAGGCAGGTCCTGCTTGACAAACCCGATTTCCTTCTATGACAAGGTGACCTGCTTAGTGGATGAGGGAAAAGCTGTGGATGTTGTTTACCTGGACTTCAGTAAAGTTTTTGACACTGTTTCCCACAGCATTCTCCTGGAGAAACTGGCTGCTCAGGGCTTGAACAGGTGTACTCTTTGCTGGGTAAAAAACTGGCTGGATGGCTGTGCCCAGAGAGTGGTGGTGAATGTAGTTAAATCCAGTTGGCAGCCAGTCAGACACAAGTGGTGTTCCCCAGGGCTCGGTGCTGGGGCTGGTTCTCTGTAATATCTTTATCAATGACTTGGATGAGGGGATTGAATGCATCCTCAGTCAGTTCGAAGACAACACCAAGTTAGGCCTGAGTGTCGACCTGCTTGAGGGTAAGATAGCTCTACAGAGGGATCTGGACAGGCTGGATCAATGGGCCGAGGCCAATGGTATGAGGTTCAACAAGGCCAAGTGCCGGGTCCTGCACTTGGGTCACAGCAACCCCATGCAGCGTTACAAGCCTTGGGAAGAATGGCTGGAAAGCTGCCTGGCAGTGAAAGACCTGGGGGTGTAGGTTGACAGCTGGCTGAACATGAGCCAGCAGTGTGCCCTGGTGGCCAAGAAGGCCAACAGCATCCTGGCCTGCATTAGGACTAGTGTAGCCAGCAGGACTAGGGAAGTGATTGTTCCACTGTACTTGGCACTGGTGAGGCCACACCTCGAGTACTGTGTTCAGTTTTGGGCCCCTCACCACAAGAAGGACATTGAGGTTTTGGAACGTGTTCAGAGAAGGGCAACAAAGCTGGTGAGAGGTCTGGAGAACAAGTCTTACGAGGAGCAGCTGAAGGAACTGGGGTTGTTTAGCCTGGAGAAGAGGAGGCTGAGGGGAGACCTTATTGCTCTCTATAACTACCTGAAAGGAGGTTGTAGAGAGGTGGGGGTCGACCTCTTCTCACTAGTAACAAACAATAGGACAAGAGGAAATGGTCTCAAGTTACGCCAGGGTAGGTTTAGATTGGATATTAAGAAAAAGTTCTTCACAGAAAGGGTTATCGAGCATTGGAACAGGCTGCCCAGGGAAGTGGTGGAGTCCCCATCCCTGGAGGTATTTAAAAGATGGGTAGACAGACATGGTGCTTCAGGACATGGTTTAGTGGTGGTTTTGGCAGTGTTAGGTTGATGGTTGTAATTGATGATCTTAAAGGTCCCTTCCAACCTAGACAATTCTATGATTCTGTGATTCCGGTGGGATGTATTTATGAATTATGTTAGTCCCAGAGGTTTTGTCACCTCCCCCTCCCAATGTGAAATATGCAGGATATAAACAAAACCAACCGATTTAGTAGTTATTTTTTTGAAATATGATTGAGCCTTAAATCTTCATCCAATGCTTTCTGCAATGCAAAGAAAAACACAACATAGAGGACAATGAGATAGCCAAAATATTTGCATGCCTTATTTGTTCTGTTGCAATAATTGATGGCTAATACGCACCTGGTGAGCAATCCTAATGTAAGTTATCTCAGTTCTGCTCTTGTTTTCTTTACCATTTTTTGCTGCCTTGTTGCTATGGTATCCTAGGGCTTCTGTCCTGCTTGGAGCCTGCTAGGAGTGCGATCTTCCCAACCTCATGCACTCTTACTCAAGCAAAATCCACAGGTCTGCAGTCCTGTATACTTATACCACCTACCCCAGTGATTAGGAGCCTCTAAATACCTCTGTCATGAGATCTGGGGGAAGAAGGAGTCTGTCCAGCGGTGACTGTCTTGCTCTTCTTGTTTGCGCCTAGGGGGAAAAACAGTTGAAGCTTAGCTTTGACATTGAGTTAGAAAAGCAACAAATAGCTCTGGAGAGGGAGGCAGGTTTTTGTCTTTCCTCTTGCTTCTGCTGCAAGGTTCTGATCTCGCCAAGAGCTCTGCTAGCATGGGGGTCCATCAGTATTTGCCTGAATTTGGAGTCCAGCCATGCAGATCCTTCTGCAGCAGAAAAAGGCCTATGTTAATGCATTCACAGTCTATAAGCGTTTATCTGTCCCGTCTCTAAGATAGGAGCTTATGGGCTGTGCAGTGTTAACTAACAATTGTCTCGCCTAACTCATAGCAGGTATTCTGACAAACAATCTTGATCCAGTGCTAGAAGTGTTAGCTGCAGCTGAGATAGTACAGGCTTTCGCCCCTCCCTTGGCAAATGCTGTTCCCTAAAGTATAAAAGCTCACAGGAATTGTCTTCTAGTGCCATATATGTTGTACTATGAGAAAATAAGGATGTTTTATTAAAATTAGCAATGTTTTTTATAACAGACCAATCTGGGCAAGAAGCTCTACAGAAGGCATGCACTATGTCATGTTATAAAGCATGGTAATTGTTCTCTGTATCTGATAGCAGGCATCACAGTCATAAACGAGGATGATCTTAATACATATCTTGGCCAAAGGATGTTCTTATTTTATGTAGGCAATATCTGCCTGCACAGAGACTTCATACACCTCCTTGTGCTCATTTTTTTATGGTTTGTATTTGGGAAATAGGTTTTGCACAGAGGAAACAGGGTTGTAAGAGGAAAGTCCACAGTGAGGCATGACTCCTTTCTTCTTAAACAGCACTTGCCTCACTGAGTTGCACCTTCATCCTTCCCTTCCACCAGCTGTTGACCTTAAACCTCTAGGTTTGAGGGTATAGGTAGGGTGGGAATGGGGCAGCACCTGACTACACTGCTTTGTCTGCTTCCGAACAAATGTTGTGGGAAAAGACCCCAAAAATAACTTTGAGGACCTGTCTGTCCATGCTGAGGCCCCAGATCCAGCTGTGGATCTCCAGGCCTTTTTAAGGAATCATTAACTGGTGGCATCTGGGTGCACAAAGCCTCTAATTCCTCAGTGAAGCACAGCTTCCTTCTGAGCAAGAAAATGTTACAGCCTTAGCATTCTCTGTAAAATCTGTACTGTGAACTTCCACATGCAACTACTTAATAAAATCCTGGGCTAGGGTCTAAGATTCAAATGCCCAATTCATAGATTGCAAACAGTTCACACAAATGGACTTTTAAAATCTTTTTAAGAAGTGCCTTCAGACCTACTGCTATGATAGCTAATAATTCAGGTGGCACTGGAACTGGAAAACTTGAACTGAGCCCGTGACTGGGTGATGCATGTTACACTGGTGTGCAGAAGACACATTCAGACCCATGGTGCATGTGAAAGACCAAATAATCTGTGCTTGACAAACCTCTGGGGGTGAGACTGATTTCGGATATTACTGTGCAGCGAAAGATGAACCGGGAAAACTCACAGATAGCCTGATGCTTTTGTAAATAGATGAGTCGTTGTTGCTTACATTTACATTTACACTGTAAACAGTTTAACTTTCTCTCCCCATACCTGAAAGTGGAGGTAACTGCTTTGCTCAAGATGATTAGCTGTGCAGTGTCTCTCCTGCATTGACACATGCCTTGTGCCATGTTTGTTCTTTGAATTTGTTCCCGGACATGAGTAAGCAGTGCAGCATTTCTGGCTCCTAGTATTTTCGGGTTGTGTGAAAGTGAGGAAGCTGTTGTTACAAAGACAGGGAGACTAGAGAACATGTCCTGTACTAAGTTTTCTCTAGCTAAACTTGAATTTGAACTAATGCTATCATTTAATGGACTCTTGGAGGAACAGACTGTGTTGGCAGAAGTTAGTTCTGCTGGGAAGGTGAAATAATTTTATTGGCATTTTCTTACTTTTTTAAATTTGCTTTCGGAAAAAAGGCTATTTGGAACTTCACTGCTGCCTGAGACTAGAACAATTTTACTTTTTCTCATGAAGGCGACAGAGAGCTGCAATCATGACTAGTTCTTGTTTTGGGTAAAATCAACAGGACAGACTTGGAGAGCAAGACTCTGAATCCAAATAGCTGGACTAACAAATGAGACCACAAAACCTTGTCAAGAATGTATGGAAAGCAGATGGATATGCTTGTTTGCTGTTTACCACCTAGTTCCTCAAAGTGTGCAGGCTGCCCTTGCAGCTGGTTGTCAAGAAAGGAACTCCACTGTTATCGCACATCAGAGTTACACATTTGTGATAATCCTATCTTTGTACTTCAAGCATTTCCATGAGGTTCAAAAAGCTCGTACTTGCCCAGCTAATTTGGTAAATCCTGGCTGGGTTGGGCCACTCTCGTCTGAAACGGGTAATTCAGTGTTGCTACTGTATGCATAGCCCAGAGAGAGGGCTTATCCCTCACAGAATCATAAACACTGCATGTCTATTTATTTATTTTGTGTTTTAGCACCTTTTTACAAACCTAGAAGTGCTTTGAAATTATAAGCTATGCATGTATAACTGCTTTGCCAGCTGGTTTCTAACAATTTTCTGCTTTTGACCAATGCATCAGAATTTGGGATCTCAAGATAGTGCTGCTTGAACTTTGGCTATCAGCCCGCAGTCCCATGGGGATCTCTGAACAGATTTGAAACAAAATAATCTGCTGACTGCTTTTAAAACATAGTATAAAGAATTTATGCTATAAACTGTTAGGCTTTTCTCCTAAATACGTTGGTGAAACAAAATACCATGAGACTGTACATACATGGCTAGATGGGCGAGATTATCTACAGCTAAAGTTTTGCTCTCATCTTTCCTTCTGGGATTTAGAAGCAATGTCTTTTGCTTGCAGGCTGTATCCCCTCATTTTATTTGCCTTTTTCCCTGGATTTGTTTTTTTAAAGGCATTGTAAACCTGATTCACTACCACTCTGCTCCCTATCAAGTGGGATGTCTTTGGTGCTAGAAACTAGCAAAAACTTCTTTGCCAGGTCTCGTCGTTCCTTTCCTTTTTTATAGGAGGACAACCTGCAGTGTTGAAGCAAAGTCAAGGATCATAGTTTCTTATATGGATCAGTTTTCCTCTGTGAACACTGCATCTTTGTTTTCTGAAGTGGCCTGCAAGTTCTTGTGGGAAGAAAACACATAATCAGTGCCGTGACATTTTGCTTTGTGTTTTCAATTTTGTAAACAGTAATTTGAACTGTGTGTTTCACATGACTGTACAAGGGAATGCCAAGGGTAAGTGCTTAGAAAGCTTTGGCTTATGTACTCATAACATGATATGTAGCTTGGGAACTGGTATGTTTCTGCATTTTTAACATCCTGAAGGCAGAACACCCGAGTGCCCCAGATGGGGATGCAGACACACAGTGCAGGATTTGGAGTAGAAACTTGGCCTTTAGGTCAGGAGACTGGTATGACAACAGCTTTCCAATGCTCAAAGAAACTCTGTAGGTTTCAAGTAGGCCTTAAATCCAATTTGTATGGTTGGTTTTTTTTTCCTCAAGCCTAGTTTAGGCTCATTCCACATCTGTTCAATAGTGTTATTTTTTTAAAAAAAATTGAGTTGATTTCCAAATATAAGCCATGTTGGCTTCATTGGCTTCCCTCTGTTTATCAGTTTCTGATAGCTCCCAGTGCCGTAGCGTACAGCTTGTTTGCACAAACTTCTTCAGAGCCACAGTTGTCAGCTTTGAAATCGCTCCAGCAGCATAAAGATTCCAGGGCTTTTGTTCACCAGAGCTGTGAGGTGCAGCACTGCAGCCATGCTTTTGCCAAAGAAGTCTCGGTGCGAAGCCAAGAAGGATTTTGGAAAGCTATGGGGAAATAATGTCTCGTTACTCATACTGTTGCTTTATTTTTTCTCTTACCGATACATGTCCAGGTGCTTAGGTGTGCGGACGGGCCCAGACGCAGACCAATATGATCAATGCTGAAGCCCTTTATTAAAATACTTAAACCATTATATACTTTTTACTACAACGTGGGCTAGCTCTGCGGCTTGTGCTCATTGGTTTCTAGACTTATACACACAAACTATTATTGGTTAAACACAGCTGTAACTTATTATCTAAACTTTGTTACTATTTCTGCCAAGTCAGTCTTTTAATTAATACACATTCCGCATCTGTTGGGGAGTAGCAGTAGTTTCAGTGTCAGCGCATGATTTCCTCCTTCATGTTGACCTTCAGTACGTGTCCGTTGTTTTCCAAGAAGTTTCCTACATAGGTGTATTTGGACATCCCTGCAAACTTAATGTGAGGAAAATTAACTTTCAGTGCGAATTTTTCAACTTGTCATATACAAGCTGAGAAAATGTTTACTAGGAACATATGGGTTCACTGTCTGCTTTTTATTTACCACCAATAAGTGGTGTTTAGTCTCATATATAGAATCATAGAATTGATGAGGTTGGAAGGGACCTTTAATATCATCAAGTCCAACCATTAACCTACCATGACTAAAACACTTCTAAATCATATCCCCAAGTACCACATCTACCCTTTTTTTAAACACATCCAGGGATGGCGAATCCACCTCCTCCCTGAGCAGCCTATTCCAATGTCTAATAACCATTTCAGTGAAAAAATGTTTCCTAATATCCAATCTAAACCTTGCCTGGCATAACTTGAACCCATTTCCTCTTGTCCTATCACTTGTCACTAGGGAGAAGAGGTCGACCCCCACCTCTCTACAACCTCCTTTCAGGTAGTTGTAGAGGGTGATAAGGTCTCCCCTCAGCCTCCTCTTCTCCAAGCTAAACAACAAATGCTATGTTCCAAAACTGGATGCAGAGTAGTCAAAATGGAAACACTTTTTCTTAATGGTAAGGTGTGGGAAACTTCTTGGAAAACAACGGACACGTTCTGAAGGTCAACATGAAGGAGGAAATCATGTGCTGACACTGAAACTACTGCTACTCCCCAACAGATGCGGAATGTGTATTAATTAAAAGACTGACTTGGCAGAAATAGTAACAAAGTGTAGATAATAAGTTACAGCTGCATTTAACCAATAATAGTTTGTGTGTATAAGTCTAGAAACCAA
>NW_009649171.1:16868-24144 GCF_000708025.1 Charadrius vociferus | reverse complement strand
GAAGGAGGAAATCATGCGCTGACACTGAAACTACTGCTACTCCCCAACAGATGCGGAATGTGTATTAATTAAAAGACTGACTTGGTAGAAATAGTAACAAAGTGTAGATAATAAGTTACAGCTGCATTTAACCAATAATAGTTTGTGTGTATAAGTCTAGAAACCAATGAGCACAAGCCGCAGAGCTAGCCCACGTTGTAGTAAAAAGTATATAATGGCTTAAGTATTTTAATAAAGTGGCTTCAGCATTGATCATATTGGTCTGCGTCTGGGTCCGTCCGTAGTAAGGGGTTTTTAATTAGTCCTTTTCAAGGTTCTTAATATCTCAAGGGAACGTTTTGGTGTGTATGTGTGGGGTTTTTTTATTATGCTGTAGCCCAGTGAAGTGGAGGTTTGCTAGTTTATTTAACATTTTTTTCTGAGTGTTGTGATCTGTAGTAACTGTAACACTTGGACTTTTAAGGATTGGTAAGGATTTCAGAATTGTAAGAACTTAATTGTAAAATAGTCAACGGCTTTGCCTTTTTAAAGCATGTTAATGGTTTTTATGGACACTTCCTTTTGTATACTAAGTGAATTTATTGTTATGAATTTAACGTTTAATGGACCAATAAAGTTTTTCTTACTTTTTAAATGAATTATTGTGATATATAAAAGTTGAAAAGTCAACTCATTTTAAGAGAAACTTTGAAAATATATAAATACATTAGCTAAGCAGTTACTGAGCCAGTAAAAGTAAATTGGTTGATCTTTTTTGTTCACTACATTTGGATGCTGTTTAACAAAAAAAAAATGTTGGCCTACGGAATATTACATATGTCTTTGCCATCCATGTTATTTTTATACTCCTCCAGAGCGTGAGCTCAGAAGATGGCAGGATGTACAGATTTGTTCGTGGCCTCTACTCTCTACAATCCAGCTCTCTGAGATGTCAGATACCTCTGACAGTGCTAACAGAATGTTTTCGAGGCCAGGTGTAGCACTGAAGCCCCTGCAGTTGTTTGAAACAAGGATTTCTGATTTGTTTCTCATTTGCCCAGATGGTGCAGTGGCCAGCTGCTGAATTTGGCACCTAGATCTGCACCAAGGAAAGTGCTGTATCTCCATGGGTCGTGGTCCCTTGCTTCTCACTGGCCGTGTTTGGGCTGTCATGGAGTCCTGTTTCAGTATATGCCGGCTGCAGCCCATTTGCCCAGTACTGTTTGCACACATGCCATAGAGCTGAACGGACCCATGCCAGGACATAAGTTCCTTGTTGTTATGAGAAACTGCTGACTGAGTTTCAAAGGGTCTAATGGTGGCCGCTATTCTCCATGCAGCTCTGGTGCCAAGCTGTGAGGCTACACGTGGTGAATGAGGTGCAGGGCAGAGATGGTGGTTCCCGAGTGGTGCTGAGGGTCTGCGAGAGCTGACCACCTTTGCTCAGCAGCCTCCCACTGGTCTGCGTGCCCCTGCCTTCCCTCCACCCTGCAGGGTCCTGGCGGGATGTTGTTCTCTTCCGGTATTTCAAACCAGGAGAAGGTCTTGGGGAATGGAAGCATTTGAAGTGTGTTTGTAGCACTCAGAAAAGAGTTAACCTTTGGTGAGAGGTTAGACCCTGGTGAGCGGGAGCCCCAGGACTCCAAAGTAGTCTTTGACTGCAGCCCAGCTTCGAAGACAGTGGGGGTAAGAGAGATCTATCATCTGCTCAGTTTTAAAGATGAGGAACTGCAGTGTATTTACTTGCCAGAGGCCACACATGGAGCTTTGTCTGCATTGCACAATATTCCAGAAGGAGGTGGTTGTGCAATAGGAGCTTGTTTAAATGCTTATACACAGGGACTGCACGGTCTCTGATGGAAACGTGAGGGGTAGGAGGTTTCCCAAGCCCAGAGTATGACCGTGGGGCAAATCTTTGTCTGTAATAGCTGGACTTTGCTGTTCCTGAACTTGCAGGCTACCCCTGTGTGTCAACACAACAGACATAGTGAGCTCCAGCATCCCATTGTACGGTCCCAACAGCACCTTCTGAAACAAAAGCAAAAGTTTTGGCTGTTTAAGCTATGACTGGTTTCTGTGGATACCAGTTGAGCAAGCCAGTATGTTTTCTGTCAGGGGAGGTTGGAAACTCACAGCTTCTGACAGCACAAGAGCCAAAGCCTGCATCTCATCTTCCAGCCTCCAGTGGTCAAGGGCTGTGGCATAGTCTGGAAGAGAGCCTGGAAATAGGCAAGCTCAAAGTTGACAAACTAGTGTGGCAAAAGGCCAGGGTGCTCCTTCCCTGCTGCTGGAGCAGGACGAGAGCCTCTGACTGCAGGCGGGAGGGATGGGTGGAGGTTCGGAGGCTGGCAGGGGTTTGGAGGCTGGCTGTGGTCATGTTTTCTGATTGAGCTGATGTGTGCTGTTGTGTTCTGACCAGCACATGCTGCAGGTGGGTCAAGGTGGGCCTGGCCTGTTGCATTCACTGTGTGCAGACCACTTGTGCAAAATGTATTCACTGCAGGCCAGATGTACACCCTCTGTGCTGTGCCCACAGTGTGCTTGTGTGCATGTTACAAGTAACTGCCTTCTGCCCAGGTTGCACCCCACCCAAACCATTCATACAGGATTTCTGCCCAGAGAAGGGGCTCTATCCAGTGAAATGCAAATGCACGATAGGGAAGATGTAAATTTGCTTTATGGTCTGTGTTCTAGTTCATAAATGAATGATACTGCAGTTACAGCCTATGTACAGCTAGAAGAAGGTGCCTTTTCTCATCTTTTAAGCATAATTTGACAAAAGCCATGTCAATACCCGCTGCGTTGCTCCAAAGTAACTAGCCTTTCAATCCTTGGTTGAAAGTGTGGTGAGTGAAGTTGGGTTTGGTGAAGCCAAGGGAAAAGGAGGACTGCAACTGGAGGACCTCTTGTAGTGAAGTGCTGTGCCAGGGGAGTGCTCCAGTGTCATGCTTTTTGCTGTGGGACTCTGGGTTCCCTTGTGGGACAGGTCCCAAGGCTGCGCTGCTACCAGAAGCCTTGGCAATGGTGGACTAGTCCATGGTGAAAACTCTTCCTGTAGCCCAAGCCTTTATAAACATCATAAACCTAAGGGTATTTTTATTGTAGTAAGAACAGTAAACTTCTCTTTTTTTTGTTTTGGTTTGGTTTTATACTCTCACCTGATAATTTAAATCAGTATTTCCCCCTGTAATCTTGTGCTGGGAAACAACCATGGCTATTCATTTTCTCAGGGCTGCTTCTGATTTTTAAATCACTGTATTCCCCCTCTGTCTCCATGTTGTGTCGTGTGTGTCCCTCCTCCCCACTGAAGTACTGTTTCCTATTGTCCTTTTTAAAGTAATTGTCCTGTAGCCTGCAATATCCTACTCTTCAGCTGTCCTTGAAGCTTGTTCTCCCCTACTTTCATAGCTTCATTTTGAAAAATGATGTAGTAGAAATGCATGTGGTATCCAAAATCTTTCTATGCATTGAATTATATAGTGCATTGTGATACATTTTTTTTTTTCTATTTGTTTTATAATCCTTTCCTAATGGCTACTAATGCTTAATTCAGTGTTTGGAGTTTTTTTTAACTTAGTGACTTATTTTCATAGGATTGCAATACCTGATGAGAGAGCTCAGCTCTGAGTGGGGACAGCAGGTCAAAGCCTGGCTTTGTGTATGTGAAAGTTAAGATTATTTTCTCTCTATGAGTGATTCTGCATTTATCTCCATATGTCTCTCTTGGTTTTAGTCACATGCAAGTCATGCACTGCATAAGATGTGACTACAAAGCCCTGCAGTTAGCTTTTTTGCTTTTACAGGTTTTGATAGCGTTACTCATAGTTTTCTGGGGGTGAGAGGGTAGTGAGGTCTAATAGAGTTCTTAGAGGAGGTATGCCCAAGATAACTAAGTCTCCAAAGGAGTTAAACTGCTCTAAAGGAGATAAAACTTCTTCCTAGCAGGGACTAAGCGTGAATGGAAAGGTACTGAGAAGCCCTTGGCTTGGACAGACAGCTCCCATCTCTTCTAACATCCATTTCATGCTTGATGCAACCTGTTGTTTCCAACACACACTAGACAGACAAAATTGTGCTTTCTTCCCCACCCTGTTTAATACTGAATCCAAAATGGCAATAGATTCAAACTTTTCCTGAGAATGTTTTAAGCAAGTGTCATTCTGTTACATGCTGCTCCCTAGATTTTAGGGCAAATCTGAAAACAAGTGAAGCCCTGATCTATTTTGTCTCCTTTTTATTTTCACTTTTATACCAAAAAAAATATCTGACATAGTCACATCAATGAGAACAAGCTGTGGTGTGCACTCTTACAACAACAGTCATATAAGGATTTAAAATATATTGTTTTATTGTTTGCAATAGCAATGTTCATTTGCCTTTCCTTCTTAAATATCAGCAATGTCAAATTGCTGAGCTTGAAATTCTTGAAAGTCCTCTGGGTTGGTGTCTGAAAACAGGAAAATACGCAAAAGTTTAGTCTCTTCTGACAAAATCAAGGAGCACTTAATTACCCAACTACTTTTTTTAGGTAACGTCTTTCCAGAATGAACTGGAAATGTTTTCAGTTTTAGCTGTATGCCACTTCAAAGCAGAGAGGCTAAGGAGACAGTGAGTGCTACAGTGCCAGCCCATAATGGAGTACTATCAATCTTCAAATTACATTTCCACCTGAAAACTTTGTGGCTTTCACTCTTATATTTTTATTAATAAATGCTGACCAGAAAGGCAGAAAAAGTGGTTGCCTTGCTCTGTACCCCAGACACATTTTTAGTGTCAGCATCTCTGTTTCTCATGTATCCTAATACAGCTTCCCTGTGATGGTTTCTCATGCCACAAGAAGGGACAGAAACATTAACTCAAAGACTGGTAGCAACTGGTAGAAAAACTTCAAACTTGGCGAAGGGAGATGGAGATTGTAACTATATAAACATACACAGCATATAGAAAACAAGGTGCAAGCCCTCTGCTTTTTTCAACTGTTGTTTTGACTGCTTCTTTTTTGGGGGCTGGAAAAAAATTTAAACTTTTTCTGCAAAGGTAGGAACTTGTCTCAAATGAAAGTAGGGATGCTTGGGCACTCCAGAGACTTCTTTGAGTGGGTTTCATTGACTTACTGCGGTGCCTGCAGCAAAGCCACTGCTTGCTCACTGCCAGGAACACATCTGCGACTTCAGTGACAGCTTTGAAACATGCTTTCTGGGAAACCACATACTGTTTGAGACTCTTATAAAGTAATTTTAATTGTAAGCACCACTGTCTAGAAGTTCCCCTATTTAACCAGGACTGCGAGTGCCAGCCTAGACATACCAAGTGCCCAAGAACCAGGGTCGATCACCAGAACAAGCTGCAGAGCCAGGGCCTGGCCATGCAGTGGCTGAGTCCACTGCAGACCTGGGCTGGGCTTCTTGGATCCACAGAAAGCAGACAAGGAAAGTATTCCAACTTGGCTGGTAACTTATTTTCCTAAGGATGCCTTGGTGTCGTGGTTTGGCCTCAGCCAGCAACAAAGAACCACGCAGCCGCTCACGCAACTCTCACAGTCGTGGAAAAAGAAATTGACAGGGCAAAACTCGTGGGTTAAAAGAATGCAATTTAACAGAACAGCAAAAGGAAAGATGAAAATGTGATTACAGTACCGCCGCGTAGCACACCGACCGGACCTGCACTGCCACAGCCCACCCCCAAGTGGCGACTGCTCTCCTCTCCCCGGCTAGCTCCTCTTATAGCCCGGGCATGGGTCACGTGGTATGGAATACCTGCCCCCTGCCGGCTCCTTGGGGAAATTACCCCCATCCCTGCCGTGGTAGGCTCCATCTGTGAGAACAGTCTCTCTGGGTACATGAGATGGTGTGCGGTACTGGACTGGTACGTGCTGTATTTGAAGCTCGTGGCTGGTGTACCTGATGCAGTCCATGCCCACAGTCCACAGGTTGAAGATGTCAATCTCGAGGAAGTTGCTGGGCGCCAGCTACTGAAGTCAGTTCTTATTACATCATTACTGCACTTTACTCAGTCTCATCAAAGTCCATCTGTCAGGCAGGGGTTGATGCTGAGAGGAGGAGGCAGCCCCTCCAATACCACTTCAAGGTAGCTGAACTGCTGCCAGGGGAGAAATAGCCTGATGTGATCAGCTTTTGTGTGAGTGACCAAGGGTTGAGTTATTCCATATAGTGGGAGATCAGAGCTAAGTTGTGAGGTTCTTACCCCAAGTAGAGGGACCCAGCATGCTCCCACAGAGTGTGAGGATTCCTCCATGGGAGGAAGGGCATCTTATGATCTTGTCCTCCCACAGACAGGAGCAACCAGCAAGTATATGGGTGATGCTGATACCTGGTGATTGATCCCACTGGATCTCCAGATTTATTTCACCTTCTATTGAGAGCTCAAGGCATCCTACATTCAGGGTGGCCTCAGTATATTGTGCATGTACAACTCACGGTTGATTGGTTTCAAATAACATTTCTAATTCTCTGATGAGAGCTATACTACTTCATAGAATCATAGTTTGGTTTAGGTTGGAAGGGACCTTGAAGATCGCAGAATCATAGAATGGTCAGGGTTGGAAGGGACCTCTGGAGATCTAGTCCAACCCCCCTGCCAGAGCAGGGTCACCTACAGCAGGTTGCACAGGACAGCATCCAGGTGGGTTTTGAATGTCTCCAGAGTCAGAGACTCCACAACTTCTCTGGGCAGCCTGTTCCAGTGCTCTGCCACCCTCAAAGTAAAGAAGTCCCTCCTCATGTTTAGATGGAACTTCCTATATTCAAGTTTGTGCCCGTTACCTCTTGTCCTATCACTGGGCACCACTGAAAAAGACTGGTCCCATCTACCTGGCACCCTCCCTTTATGTATTTATAAGCATTATTAAGATCCCCCCCCTCAGTCTTCTTTTCTCTAGACTAAAAAGACCCAAGTCCCTCAGCCATTCCTCATAAGAAAGATGCTCCAAACCCCTAATCATCTTTGTAGCCCTTTGCTGGACCCTCTCCAGCAGATCCCTGTCCTTCTTGAACTGGGGAGCCCAGAACTGGACACAATACTCCAGATGCGACCTCACCAGGTCAGAGTAGAGGGGGAAGATGACCTCCCTTGACCTGCTGGCCACACTCAGGATGCCATTCGCCTTCTTGGCCACCAGGGTACATTGCTGGCTCATGGTCATCCTGTTGTCCACCAGGACTCCCAGGTCCCTTTCCACAGAGCTGCTCTCCAGCAGGTCAGCACCCAACCTGTACTGATGCAGGGGGTTATTCCTCCCCAGATGCAGTACCCTACACTTGCCCTTGTTGAATTTCAT
>NW_009649171.1:11857-16570 GCF_000708025.1 Charadrius vociferus | reverse complement strand
ACCTCCCACAGGACCACTCTGCTGCAGAGATTGTGCTTCATTGGCACAATCTCTGCAGCAGACTGCTCTGGGAGGAGCAATTGTGAGGTGTTAGTTGGCTGTCTGGCTGGGCTGCAGTGTGATGCTGGAGTGAGGGGAAGTGTTTCACAGCTATGTATAACTTGTAAATGAAAAGCCAGGCTTGTAGGCTGGGAACTGGAGCAATGCTGCACTCTGGCAAGAGCTGGGCAGGGAGGGATTTTTTTGTATGTTCTGGTGGTTGTTTTTTTACACATCCTACAAAAACCTTGGAATGTTTTTTCCTGTTCTAAGTCAGGCTGAGAACTTTAACTCTTGACAATTTCCACAGTCAATAGTTATAGGAGAAAGGAAGAATCAGATTAGATTGGTTGAAGAAGGCCAGATGGATTTTGTCTCACACAATTTGAAGCTAAACTTTTCTTTTTTAAATAGGCAAAGTTTCAAACAAATAATTTGGAATCTTAAACTTGACTGTGAAATTTCTTTAAAATGTGAATATGATTAATTCCAGGAACAGTTTTGATGATCTGGCATCTTCTTGTTAGAAAACCTGTCAGCAAATTCCCAAATAACTCTGGGAATAGCTGCACCCTGCCAGATTCCCAGCTCATGCCCTGTACTTGAGCCGGACCATGCTAGAGCTATTGCAGTGCTGGCTACACCAAGTCCTCAGCCTCTGGGGTACTGGGTAAATGACTTACCAGATGATGAGCCTGGAGGGCCCTGTTTTGGATGAGGACACTGCTGTGTTAGGAGCTGGTCTGACATGCAAGAAAATAGCAGGTGGTGAAGGGAAAGTAAGTTCCTATGTCTTTTCATAAAATAAGAAAAAAACCCAATTCCTGTTATGTTCCTGAGTTTATTTCCTGATTTGCTTAGGCAGTTCAAAACTATCTGTACAATGAATAGAGCTTGCCTTTCAAATTTCCATGGGAGAGGCTGGCTCAAGTAAATTTTTCCTAGGCTTCCTTGAAGCCTTGGAAAAATCTTTGCTAGACATATTATGGTCTGTGGTACCTGGGCTAAACAGACCACAGTGAAATGTGGACAAAGCACTGGCAGAGACTTGCTTTAGGCCTGGCTGCCTTTAGGTTTTAAGGATTTTTTGACACTGACTCTGCCTTCCTCAGTTGCAGAGGGCATTAATTAGGCTGCCAAGTGAGACTGCAACCACAGGCAGATGTTTGCTTGTGAAGCAGCTTCACAAACAGCTTGATCTAAAGAAAAGTTGCTGTTGCAATAGGGGAAAACAAGGACACTCTATATGAGTAATCAACAAACTACATTTATTGAATAGCACAGTTGTCTTTTATAATTAGCTAATACATGCATGTTTACATAATACAGCATTCTGATTGGTTCATCACTCCAGCCCTTAGCTCCTTATCTGTGGCTAGCTACCTCTTCTTTTCCCATGCAACTACTCCCTCTTTTCCCATGCCTGAGTAATCACAGGCTTCTCATTACTGTGTAGCACCTGCAGTCAGGGTCAGGGTGCCCTTGCCAATTTAGCAATCACAGGAGCAGAGTCCGATGTTTCCCAAGGTCCTGCTCGGCCAGCTGGATCATATCTATGTTACCCTTCTCAGCTAGCCAGTTTCCCACAAGTTGCCACCCAAAATTTATTCACTACTGCCTTGTGGCTGGGACGCAACAATTGACAATATAAATGTTCTTAATCCATTTTAGCATAAAGTCAAACATGCTTACTCCAATTACTGCTGAAGATGATGCTCTGCACCAGAAAAATGGAATAATTATACCATCAAGTTACTGCATCTCAACTGCAGGGTGGTGATTGCTTGTAGAACTGACTTCCCTGTATTTCTGTTCTATTACAAGGTTGCAAAACCTGAGCTGATGATGCCAGAGCATTTTTTTATTATTTTTTTTTTTTTTTTTGCATTTTAACATCAACCTTGAGCTGAAAGTATAATTCCCACTGATCTGGATGTTGCAGAATGAAACCCTTCCTCCTGAATGGTGAATTATTTGTTTTAAATAACTTTTTTTTTTTTCCAAATAACAAAATAAGAACAGATAACATGCATTACATAGCTTTAACAAACTTTCTGAATATATGCTATGTAATCAACTCTATCTTGTCATGATAATTACTGATCTTAGTTAGGATCACAATCTTTAAGTGGACAACTTTGATTAATTCTGTTATCACAGAATATGTAAATGAACTATCACAATTCCAATAAAAATATTCTAAGAGATCAAATTCAGAAAGTTTGAAATTCATGTTTTTTCAGATCAGTGGCCAGTAGTAGCTTGGAAAAAAGATATTAAGGCTAGAAAAGGGCTTATTAGGGTAGGGCATAGTTACAACAGCCAGATGGTAGAAAATTTTAGTTACAAACTTGTCTTTCCCAAGAAAAGAATTGCAGGCAGAATTTCACAAGTCTAACCTGTTATAAGGCTTCATCAGTGCAAAACCCAGGCATATTATAAATTCTCAGATTATCATCTGAATTAGGTGTTGAGAAACAACAGTTTAGGTAGACATGTATTTGTACTCACCTTATCTATCCTTTCCTTTCTTACCTGATATAACCAATCTGGGGTCTGTGCTGCAAAAAACAGCAGTAGGAGACTTTGTCTTTCTATCCTAAATTTCAGGGGTCCTTCCACAGCAGCCTGACCTGATCACTGGTGTCTCCTCTGTGCCAGAGGGAGTTGGGGAGGTGCTTGCTAGGGCCTGTCTTGAATTTCACAGCCTGCAGAAATACAATTTTCCAATGCTGACCACAGAGAAATGTTGCTTTCTGGAGGTCTAAGTCTTTTTATAGTGGAGAGCAGGTCTGCAGAAGCACCCTCCCTCCTGCTCATAAGCCCATAACTTCTCTTTCATAACTGCAGCTGCTGCTTGCATGGAAAAGTAACTGAGTACCTGGACCAAGGAGAAGGAGGTAATTTGACCAATTACAGTCAGAGCACAATCAGACCAGAGACTAAACACTCCAGCTGATGAGCAGGGGCAAGACTGGAGATGAAGTTCCTTAAAAAATGGTGCTATTAACAGGGCTGAGGGGCAGCTGTCTGACTTAAAAGTTTTGACACCCATTACAGGGAGAAAACAGCAGTTGGGCAGCACAGCCAACACAGCACTATGGTTTGCCTAATGCACAGCATAATGGTTTAACCCATGGTAGTCAACTGGCAGGGTGGCATGGCCAACACATGTCAGGACAGCATAGCCAGGCTGTGGTGACCATTGTGTCCCCAGGTAGGAGCCAGTGCTGGTACCTTTAGCTGTGTCGTGGTTTGGGCCGGACCGGCCACTGAGGCAAACAACAGATGCTCTCCCCCACCTCTCTCTTCAAGGAGAGAAGGGAGAGAGAGAAAGAGTTATGAGTTTAGAAGGAACTAAAATACTTTAATGAAATATTAATAATAAAATAAAAAGAAAATAACGAAATATATACAAAACTGTATCAAGCTCCCAGGACGATGATCACCGGCAGGCACTGGGAAAGTCCCAGAGTGGACTCAGTGACAGACGGGAACTGGATTCCGGATCTGGATTCCGGATCAGGATCAAAGGCAGATGAACAGAGCGAGTCCTCAGATGCCGGCCATTTGATCCCTCAGCTTTTATACTGAGCATGAGGCAGATGGGATGGTGCCCTGGTTTGAGGTAAAACAGAACCTATTTTCTGTTCAGTAATAGTAATCTGAGCAAGATGCAAATGGTATGGAATAAGGGGTGGAATGTCCTGGTTTGAGGTAAAATGGAACCAATTTTGTTCAGTAACTTCGCTTCTTAGCTAGGCCTCTCTAACTACTGAAATTAACAGCATATTGTGCAGGTACTGTTAGCTCTCAGAGTGATAAGACCTATGTTTAAAGTTCACGCCAAGGAATGGTATGCAGAGAGGCTCTTGCTTATACTTATTGCTATAACAACCAAGGCCAGCTAACTTTGTTACTTGCCCCGTTGGAGGGTCAGAAGCAGAAAAGCGTAGAGGGGTCGCCCCTCTGGGGAGGAGTGAACAGGACAAGTGACCCAAAGCTGACCAACAGGGTATCACTCAGAGAGCGAACAGTTTCTGCATGATATACTGTTAATTTCAGTAGTTAGAAGAGGCTTAGCTGCAAAGTAAAATTACTGAACAGAAAATTGGTTCTGTTTTACCTCAAACCAGGGCACCATCCCATTAAGTCCATTTAGTTCGTAATTGCAAGACTGCATTTCAGGGCAGGAAAGATGGTATGAAATTCATCATGGTTTGTGCCCATGGGTAGCATGTCCACCTCAAAGAGTTTGCTGGATGCCACTTGATGAAGCTAGCTCAGGTTTCATCACCACTATGTTATCCTGAAAAAGACTTATTGAACACTGTCAGTCCTTGAGCAAAACCAGTCCCACAAATGGGTTTGCCTTTGCCTGAAGTAGGAAAAACCAAGACTGTTTTCCCTAACATTCCTTTCATGCACCACAGGGACTTTATCCCCTACTACAGTTTGTAAAAGGTCTGACTGAGCAGGACCAGCTCAATTGATGGATCCCCTGGTGTTAACTAACCAGGTAACTTATGCTAAATGCTTGTCCTGGTTTATAAAAGTTCCACACACCACCACCCCCACCCCCCCCATAGCTTTCAGGGTGGTTTTTAACAGTCCATTGTATCGCCCAATCTTCCCAGAGGCTGGTGCATGATAGGGGATATGATATATCCACTC
>NW_009649171.1:4365-11083 GCF_000708025.1 Charadrius vociferus | reverse complement strand
TTACCTCTGCAAATTGACTTGATTCACCTTGTCCTTCAGCAACTTTTGTGACTCGTCATGTAGGACTCCACACAGCAGCTTTCCACCTTCGATGTTTTCCTACAACAAGACCCATCAGTAAACAAGGCATACTGTTTCTCATTATCTGAGAGTTCATTATATGGTGGAGCTTCCTCAGCACGTGTCACCGCCTCCTCTGGTGGCATTCCAAAGTCTTTGCCTTCGGGCCAATTTGTGATCACTTCTACGATCCCTGGATGATTTGGGTTTCCTGTTTGAGCTCGCTGTGTGATTAAGGCCACCCACTTACTCCAGGTAGCATCGGTGGCATGAGTAGAAGGAACTTTACCCTTGAACATCCAGTCCAGTACTGGTAATTGGGGCACAAGGAGGAGCTGTGCCTCAGTACCAATTACTTCTGAAGCAGCTCTAACTCCTTCATATGCTGCCAAGGTTTCTTTTTCAGTTGGAGTATAGTTGGCCTCGAAGCCTTTACATCCTCGACTCCAAAACCCTAGTGGTCGACCTCGAGTCTCCCCTGGTGCTTTCTGCACCAACAGCAAGGCCAGGATTGCTGTTTGTAGTCTGCACAATTTCCATGCCCTGTAAGAGTAAATTCAGGGTGGTTAGTGTGTGTGACCTCTTTTGGCCTCCCTCTAGCACCCCCTCCATCCATCTCCTTCTTTTGCTCACAAGATGTCTGTAACACTTGTAGCTCTGAATTAAAATAAGAACTATAATCAAATCCTAAAGTTTTAGATGCTTGTGTGCAGTCAGGAGGGCTTTTTCTCTTCCCATTGCAGAACCGGCCATACTGGTATTCTGATGCTTTCCCTTCCTCTCCCAGTCTTCTGATATCACTGAACCTGGCCAGAATTGGAGATGGGACTTAAAAAAAAAAAAAAAAAAGGGGGGGGGGGGGGGAAGAGGGCTTTTCCTAGGCTTAGCTCATGCAATTTGATCACAGAGTTCAGGATTAAACTGACTGCCAGGACTGGGTTAAGGAAGGTGTATACATCTCAGCTGGCTTGGTAGAGACTTTGGCAACTGGAGTAAATTGCTCATTCCTTGTGACTCATCATTAGCCTCCTGAAGGCTAAAATGTGTTAGTTTAAATAAAAGTTACTGGACCCCATCTAGGAGTAAATGTTCTGCTATACAGCAGGTCATACTTTTAAACTGTAGGAAGGACTCATGAAACTGTTTGCTACAGAGATATTTCCATAGAGTGATGCAAAAGTCTCATATTTGCCTTCTTGGCAGCAATGAAATCCACCCAGAACAACTTGACCAGCCTGTAGTTATTTTAGTTCATTAGCAGCATCAAGCTTCAAGCTATCATATGCTAAAAGAAAGTTCCTTCATTATAACTCCTGTAAAACTGTCAACCGACCAATGGCTTCCACTTTTCACTTGTTTGCCAGTGGTCCAGCAATTACAGAGACAGTTTTACCATGGTTTTCAAATGATCTTTCTCAGACAGGTAGGAAAGACCAGACATATTTTTACCTGGTTCAGAACCACTCAGTTGGGATCAATCTGCACATCTCCCTCTGGGTCCAGCACCACTGTCTGATAGGCCCTGAAGTCTGTCAAGGTGACCTCTGCATTCTCAGGGCATACATCGATCTGATCAATCCTCATCAAAATCAGACTCGCAGACATCCCCAACTCCATCACCTGAGTGCGTCAGGGAAGTGAAAGAAGATTTACAGTGCAGCAAGTAGCCACATCTGGCCTAGCCATGGGATCAAGGAGCAGGTGGAGTCTCAGCTGCAGTGCCCAGGGAGGGGACCCGAGGAGCTCTGCCTCACCCAAAGGGCCCCTGTGTGTTGGGGTCCCTCCTGGGACAGAGTGCCATGCAGTGAGTGTGCACACATGGTGACTGTCCCAGATCCCAGTGTGCAAGTGTAATACCTGGGGAAGGATGTAGTGCCTAAGCATGGAAACAGCTCCTGAAGGCCCAGCTTACCATTACCATCTTCCTGCCCTGGGTGAGCGGACTCAGGCAGGATGCAGGAACAACCACAAAACCATGGAGGAAAGACAAAGAACAAATGTAATCTCAATACCTCGCAAATCAGGGAATCTCCGAAGCAACACCCAGGCAGAGGAACGTGAGCAGGGCATGCAGGCACTGCAGAGCGGGAGAAAGTCCTTGTTAGCAGGAGCGTGTGAGCTCTGACTTGCTGTTCTTGCCTGCTTCTCAAGGGTTCAAGCAGGCATAGTTTTCCACTGCGCTTTGATCTTCTTCAACAACAAGGCAGTGATCTCATGTATGCTAGATAAGGTGTCCCTGAGTCCATCCCAGGCTTACGTTATCTAAGTGCAGATGTTCTACTTGCAAGCACACAAAGCTGAAGAACAATTAGTGTGATATGTGTGTTGTCCAGCACCCCAGATGTGAGTCACTTGAGCGTGTTTACAGTCCTCCTCGCCAATCTTCCCACACCATCGTTATCATCATCTTTGTCATGCTCATCACCCAACCAGTCCTTATCTGTGTCTAGCTGGGAGCTGTTAGTGGTGGTAGGGCAGTTGTCTGTGCTGTCCTGGTGCCCATCACCATCACTGTGAGTACAGAGACAAAAAGAAATGGCACGCCAACATCAACTCCTGTCTCTGCATGGGGGAGAACACGAGTACTTGAGCAGGAAAAGCACCGGAGGCACCTCCAGAGCTGGGAAATGGACCAGTGGGGCACTACAACCCGGTGTCACTCAGGTCGCTGAACAGCAAGGAGACAAGGAACAAACAGAGACCATGCGATAAGGCAGCAGGAAGATGAAGACTAGGCCTGGAGCTATAAAAATACTCAGATAAGGAAAACAAAAAGAAGCCTTACATAGAATGTGAAAAGATACTAAAGCCCAAGATCCCAAACGACATCCACTCCTAAAGTGCATGTAAGATACATCCAAAAGTGCAGTGTCACCAATCAAAAGGCACTCAGGAGACAGCAGGAGCTCAACAGCTGGCATCCCTTGTTGTCCACAAGGGCCCTGGTGCTCATGAATGTGCGAGTGTGAGTATGAATGAAATTTATAGGAAAATCTCCATGAGCACCTGAAAGCAGACTTGCTTAAAGTACCACTTTCACCCTCCTGCATACCAAGTTTTGTTACATTACTTTCCTGCAGGGAAGTAAGGAGGAGAGGAAAAAGTCTGCTGCTTTCCAGCCCCCCCCCCAGCCAATGGCTGCATCAGCTGTTTACAAGTGAAGAGTCACCAGGAACAAGGAGACAGACTATAGAAAAGGGTTTGGGAAGTTATGGGGTGGCTGCCTTATTTCTCCATGCCAACAGTTAAATGCATCTGTGCAAAAAAATGGACTTTTAGAGAAAACTTGCTTGTGTCAGAATTTTTTTTAACCCAAGAGCCATGGTAATTGTTGCATTTCAAGGATTCTGGGTGCACCAGCCTGATGAGATTTGATTCCCCAGGAGAGGTGCAGGGACACTTCAGACCTGTGCCGAGAGATCAGGTCAACAGCTACAGCAATGGCCTGAAGTCAGGTGTGTTTTGTACAAACACCATAAACAAAATGTTTTCTGGCGATGAGCAGGCATGTTTCCCCTCAGTAGCAGCACAGAGGTGATGTGCAGCCAAATTAAAGCAGTGCTACAGTTTATAGCTATGCATATTCCCACCTATCTCTCCCTGCTTAAGAGAACTGCTCTGAATGTCACTTCCACAGGAACTCACAGAAAGCATGTGTGAACGTGGGGCTAAAGGTGAAGGGCTCAGTTACTATACTGCTACAGGGAAGTGAACCAACAAAGCTTATAAATCCTAACATTGTTTTGAAATAACATCTCTTTGAGGAGCTATTGAAATTAAATCCAGCCTAGTCTGAGGGATTACAGGTCTCCAAGAATCAGTAGCATGCTTCAGCTCAAGACTAGCCTCTTCCACTTCCCTGCTGCTGTTATGAGCCATGAGACAGCATACCTGTCCTGATTGGTATCACGGGAATCTCCAACCAGGTCATTGTCAACATTCAACTGCAAAAGAAAGTGGAAAAAGTTGCAATATCAGCTGCTGCAGTATTAAAACACAACCGAATCAAAACCAATTAAAATAAAAGCATGGAAAAACATTATTTTTTTTTTTACAAAATGTGTTCTTCTTGTTTGCATCATCCATTTAACCAAAAAGTCAGTTTGATTAAAGAAAAAACAAAAAATTAATAAACAGGGTTAAACTTGATTGGAGCAGTTCAAGCAAGATTCGTCTACTACTGGAAATAAGTATCCCTCATTTCTAACCAAGGTTCATTTATTAACAGCTTTAAACATCTACCATATTTCTCTAAAGTTTCCAGTATTTTTTTGTTAGTAACAAAGGGCTTCATCAGAATTTAAAACACATCAGAAGTCTCACTGACTTCTCACCTAGGATCAGTGAAAGTTTTCTAAATAAGGACATCAGTATGATCCTAATTAAAGAAATACCAAGTGTAACTAAATCACACCACTGTGTGGAGTGTGGCATTGGACTCCATGGGACCAGAGCATTTCCATATTTCAGAGCATTGTAATAGAAGATACTGGTGGGGGAGATACTATCAACATCCCAAGGTATGAGAATCACCTGGTGGCTCCCCTTTCCAGTGTTGAGAGAGTTTGAAGCTCCATAAAACTTTCCTGAATACCTGTCGTTGTAGAGAGTGACACGACTCTGAATATCAAGTTGCAGCAATCATATATTTTATTTTACAAGCAGTGCTCTTTTATATCCTTTTACCTGGATGCTTATCTGTGCATATACTCTACTATTCTACTTTTGCCCAATCCGCTCTCACATCACACACCATCCAGACAATACAATTGTTGATCACGCGCTGTTCATGCTCTGGGAAAAGCCAGGATGTTTTCCAACCCTTATCTTGTTTGCTCAGATCTTCTCAGGATTCTCCAGTCTCTTCAAGGGTACACGAGTATCTGCTCAGGGTCAATGTTAAACTTGTATTCTGATCCCTCGGACCAGCCGAGTTCTCCCACAAATACCTACTGTTAAAAGATAAACACTGTGGCTGCATGGGATGTGTCCTGCTTCCGGCAGGGATGGGGTTAATCTCCCCAGGAGCCGGCAGGGGGCAGGTATTCCATACCACGTGACCCATGCCCGAGCTATAAGAGGAGCTAGCCGGGGCGAGGAGAGGAGTCGCCACTTGGGGGTGGGCTGCGGCGGTGTGGGTCCGGTCTGGGGGTGTCTCATTCTCTTGCATCTCCAGCAGTTCCTCTCCCTAAATGGGGATAGTTTTTCCTTCTGCCTGCTAACCTGGTTTGGGTTGCTGATTGTAGGGCAACTATCACAGGCATCACCAACACCATCATTATCCTGGTCTTGGTTGGGGATCTTCTGACAATTATCCAAAAAGTTCTTAATACCTAGTGAAAAGTGGATTGGATGTTAGTTAAAAACAATTCCCATTATTTGTTATTGGACAACATGAGTATCAAGAAGAGTAAAGACACTATTCCTTTTCAGCAACTGCTTAATCTTGCAATGACATTATAAACATGCGCAACAAATCTTTCTTATGTGTGCATCTGTTCATTTAGTAGAAGTAAGAAACATCTTGCTAAAGAACAGCTTTCAACCCAATCACACGCACTTCATTCTATCCTGTTCCCTGTATCACAGCTTACAGGATGGGACATTTAATCTTCATTATTACATCTGAAGGGTTGTGATTTTTTCACTTCTTTTAAGCCTCCTACAGGGATGAAAATAATACATTATGTAGCTCTTGGGCATCTGGGACAGGCAGCAGCTGGATACTCTGGGACATGTTTACACGTTTAAGGAATTACTGAATGACCAATGACCTTAACTTATACATGAAACATGGTTCGGTTTATCTGTTATGAAGTGTTCACTGCTACAGATGGAGGCTAAAATATATAAATTAATCTAAATGAAAAGGATTCCAAAGAGAGGTTTTGTGAAGAAAGGCGATGTGTTACATGACACAGCAGCTGGTGACAGAAAACCTACTAATGCATGGCACATTCTGGGCAAGTTTCAAGAACATCAGAGAATCTGGAAATTACAAATTACCAAACATCTCCATCCATGTCATCATCACAAGTATCTCCTTTCCCATCACCCATCCGTGTCCCTCTGGTCATTATTCAGGACATAGCAGCAGTAGTCACAAGCATCTCCAAAGATATCTTGGTCACTATTTCTCTGGTTAACATTGGGATCCAAGACACAGTTATCCTGCAAGAGACACAGATCCAAATCAGACATGAACCTGGCCCCAAATCTTTAATTTATACTTTAGTGGATTTATATAACTCCGTGGAATAATTGCTAAAATGATCAAAAATACAGCGTTGTTCACACATTAAGGAAAGGTATGAAATCAAAAGGTTTCTAGGGTAGAATACAGCCACAGCTGGTATGTGAAGAATCCACTACATCTGTGATTCTCTGTACAATATTGCTTGCAAAGCAACACGGGGGTGGAGTGGGGTGGAGATCCTACAGCCAAGCCCTGTGATAATACAGCAAATATGGGAACAAGATGGTCCTATGGAACTGATAAGCTGCATACTTACTACCCTGAGCCAACAGTTTGTCAAATTTTGACAAAATGCTGTCCCTTGGTGAACTTTGCTCATTATAATGTCATTATAATACCAAAACACACCTTCATCCCAAAGGCTACCCAGCTCCAAGGTGCGACCACTCCTCCTTGAGTCTG
>NW_009649171.1:3046-4161 GCF_000708025.1 Charadrius vociferus | reverse complement strand
GATGCTTGTGAGCAAGATTCGAACACTTGGCTATACCAAGTGCTTCCCCAGGAAACTTAGAAATCTCTGTAGTTGGCATTTTAGTAGCAGTGTCCACATAAAGACCTCATATAAGCAAGACTGTATCTCTCTGACACTGTTTTGGTAAAATTTCCTCACGGTTTCTAACATGAGATCAGCTCTGCCACGTGGAGCAGTGGCAGGAACACAAAGGCACATAAATCTCCAGTGGCAGAGCCTGACTGCTCACACAAACCCATGTTAACATTGGGACACTACAGATCAGTCTCAGATTGTTTTCCCACCACTGCTGTCACAGATAGAATTGCTCCAACACTGAAAATGGCAGGGAGGAGATTATTGCCATGCACTGCTTCAGTCTGGGTATGGCTTAGGCGAGGGAACCTGTCTGTACTGGTGAGCTCCATCTAGGCTGGCTTGAGTCTCTCACCATGATTGTCTGGGGCATGAAACTCGCACCACAGCTGTCTCAGCTTCACCTCTTGCATTCTCATTTCAGAGCTTCACCTCCATTTTTTGCACCTTCTGTTGCAGGAAACACAGTCCACACCATGCGAGGCAAAATAAAAGACATCACCTACAACTCGGGAAACTGCCACACTCAACCCCCTTTCTCTCCTCAGTCAGTCACCGAGGGGAGCTGCTCCAGAGCCGAGCCAACCTGCAGCGGAGCGGCAGAGCTCGGCATGCAAGCGGTTTTCCTGAGGGAAGGACACGCCAGGACAGCAGAGAGACCCACTAGGAGCTGGCAGCTCTCGAGGGAGGTGCTGACGAGGCGTGGGCATTGCCAGAGCAAGGGTGACCACCCCCTGCCTATAAAAAAGCACCCATAGGGAGCGTGGGCGATCAGGAGCATGGTGTGTCAGTTTGTGCGAGAAGGGCGCCTCTTCAAAGGAGAGGCGCGTTCCACTGGTCGAGCGCCGTTCTGTGACCATCTGCATGGGTCAAGGGCCTTCAAGGCAGAATGGTGGGTACTCGTCTGAGAGCAAAGGCGGGGCATGGGGCAGCTCGGGCGCGGGGCTCTGCACTATCCACCCCATCAGTGGCCGATGCCTCCACCCAGATGGAGCTGCTGAAGGGGGAGACTGACGTGC
>NW_009649171.1:2324-2966 GCF_000708025.1 Charadrius vociferus | reverse complement strand
ACTTTCCCCCCGGGGCAGACATGGGTGGCACACCTGCCTGCAAAAGTTGTGCCCAGGTGAAGGGCCTCCTACAGCAGGTGTCTGAGCTGCAGGAGGTGGTGAGGAGGCTGCATAGCATCAGGGAGGCTGAGATAGGCAGCTAGTTCCAAGCACAGCCTGCAGTGGACCCACAACCCATAGCCAAACAGTCAAGAACTCCCACACTGGCACACACAGAAGGAAGGGAGGCCAGAAGACCAACAGGAGGAAGAAACTTCCCCCCAAAAGCTGAGGTGCCCTTGCAGAACCACTTCACTGCTCTGCAGAGTGAAGAGGCAAAGCCTCTCCTCGGGAGAGGAGCAGGAGCTGAGTAAGACTACCTGATCTGCTCCTTGTATAACAACCAGTGCAACTAAGAAAAGGCGGCGGGTGATAGCTGTAGGCGACTGTCTTCTGAGAGGTAAGGAGTCACCCATTTGCCATCCTGATGCACTCTCTAGGGAGGTGTGCTGCTTGCCGGGGGCTTGTATCAGGGATGTAACTGAGAGACTACCAAACCTCATGCAGTCCTCAGACTATTAACCACTGCTGCTGTTCCATGTGGGCACCAGTGATGCAGCTGGGAGCAGCCTGAAGACTATCAAGAAAGATTATAAAGCCCTG
>NW_009649171.1:0-1307 GCF_000708025.1 Charadrius vociferus | reverse complement strand
GTCGCGTTAGCAGGAGGAGACCCTCCAGCCACAGGCTGGGTGGGGGTCCGGAGGCTGGCAGGGGTTTGGAGGCTGTCTGCGGTCACGTTTTCTGATGGAGCTGAGGTGTGCTGTCCTGCTCTGATCAGCACAGGACCTACAGGCAGGTCAGGGTGGGCCAGGCTTGTTGCATCCACTGTGAGGGACCCCTTGTGCAAAACACACATGCAGCAGGCCAGGTGTACGCCGGGTGTGATGCACACTGTGAGCGTAGTACAGGGAACTGTCTTCTGCCCGGATTGTGCCCAAACCGTTCAGAAAGGATTTCTGCCTGGAGAAGGCACTCCGTCCAGTGAAATGCAAGTCCATGGTAAGGAAGATGTAAAGTTGCTTTATTGTCTGTGTTCTTATTCATGAATGAATGATACTGCAGTTACAGCCGATGTTCAGTTAGAAGGATGTTTTTTCCTCAGCTTTCAAGCATAATTTGACAATACTGTCTGTGTTGCTCTGAAGTAACTAGCCTTTCAATCCTCTGTTGAAAACCTGGTGAGTGAGGTTGGGTTTGTTGAAGCCAAAGGAGGACCATTCACGATGAAGCGCAGTGCCAGAGGACTGCTCATGTGCCATGGTCTTTGCTGTAGGACTCTGGGATCCCGTGTGGGACAGGTCCCAGGGCCTCACTACTCCCAGAAGCATTGGCAATGGTGGACAAGCCCGTGGTGAAACCTCTTTCCGTAGCCCCAGCCTCTGATATAGCACCATAAAGTTTAAGGGTATTTTTATTGCACTGAGAACAGGAAACTTGGGGATTTTTGTCTTGATGCTCTCACCTGATAATTTAACTCAGCATTTCTGATGTATCCTTGTGCTGGGAAAAAGCCCATTTCATGAAGCTGTTCATTTTCTCAGGGCTACTTCTGATTTTTAAAACCCCCTCTGTGTATTTCCTCCCTCCTCCTTCCCCCAGGCTGAAGTACTGTTTCCCATTGTCCTTTTCAAAGTAATTACCCTACAGGCTGCAGTATCCTCTTCAGCTGTCCTTGGAGCTTGTCCTCCCTTCCTTTCCTCACTCCGCTTTCAAAAAGAATGCAGCAAAATGTACACAGTATTCAACACCTTTCTATACTTTGAATTATAATTTGCATTGTGATACAATATTTTTTGGCTTTTTGTTTTCCAGTTCTTTCCTAATGGTTACTAACGCTTAATTCAGTGTTTTGGGTTTTTAACTTGGTGACTTACTTGCATAAAATTGCAGAGCCTGCTGAGAGAGCTCAGCTCTGAGTGGGGACAGCAGGTCAAAGCCTGGCTTTGTGTATGTGAAA
>NW_009649170.1:110958-112319 GCF_000708025.1 Charadrius vociferus | reverse complement strand
ATTACTTGATGCACACGTTCTACAATTTCCTGTCCTGTAGGTGAATGAGGAATACCTGGAAGATGTTTAACTCCTCAGAGTTTCATAAATCGCTGCAAGGCCTGGGAAGTATAAGCAGGACCATTATCTGTTTTAATTTCAAGAGGAACTCCTAGCACTGCAAAACATCTGTGTAAATGTAGCATTTCATGTTGAGCTGTTTCCCCAGACAAAGGGGTAGCCCAAACAGCATGAGAAAAGGTATCTACTGTAACATGTACATATTTTAAATGACCAAAACTGGGTACATGAGTAACATCTATCTGCCAAAGCTGTAATGGTCATAGGCCTCGGGGGTTAACTCCTAAACCCACCCCCAAAACTTGTCCTTTACAGTCAGGACAAGCTTGAAAATTTCTTTAGCATGTGATAATGGAATGTTGAGCTGTCGATTTAACATTTTTGGAACCTGATGGAAAAACATATGTGAATTTCAAGCCTGCTGGAATGCATTAGGAGGCAGACCATTCCATGCCTCGGCCATCAATTGATCAGCACGCTCATTGCCTTCCACTAGACTACCGGGAAGGCCAGAATGGCTACAAATGTGGACAATAAAATACTCATGCTTTCGGGAATTTATCAGTTGCCATAATTCAGTTAAAAGTTGACTAAGTCGATGATTATTCACCTCGATGATTAACTGTTGCACTATGCCAACAACACACAAAGTGTCACAGACAACATTAACAGGTTCTGCTGACCAATTCCTAAATACTTCAAGAACAGCATATAATTCCAACGTTTGAAGGGAATCAGTAACTTCACCCGTCAAGTGTTGTGAATACCATTGCCCATTGTGATGCCACACATAGCCAGGCTGATGGCTATTCTTACCAGCATCTGTAAAAACAGTCAGCCCGTTAACTGGCCTCCTAGAGAATTTTGGAATAATGTCAAAACCATAACGGAATAAAAAATTTATTAGTCGGTGAGCTGTGTAATTAATGGTAAGATCTCCAATAAAGGCATTCGAGGCCATGGCTAACACAAAATCGTTTTGCGATACCAAATTAAAGTATTCTGCTATAATAGGGATATAGATAATAGCAGGGTCAAAACCAGCTATCTCTTGACATCGTTTTCTTAAACGGATGATACATGATACATGAATTCCATGATACATAAAGGATCAACCTGTTTTTTATCCCATTGTGCCAAGATAGCAAACGGCTGAATACCACCATTAAAAATAAAAGCTTGAACTGGTAGTTCAGGATTCCACTGGCTGGCTTTGGACATAGAGATTTTATCAATAACATTTTGTAATGCCTTCTTTTGCATCTGAGATAACTGTCGAGATTCTCCCACATCGGGAGACC
>NW_009649170.1:108974-110345 GCF_000708025.1 Charadrius vociferus | reverse complement strand
GACAGCTTCTCTTCAGTGAGCGGCCATTGATCAACCCATACTGGCTTATCCGTTAGCCATTGTAGCTTACAGGTTGGCCGTCCCTCAATGGCCGCGACTAAAAATGCTCATTTGTTAATTTCAACCCTAGTTAACTAAGAGCATCTCGGCCCAATAGGGCAATAGTGGTGCAAAGGATATAGGGTCTTACGCTGGTGACATTGCCATCTGATAGAATTATTTTAATCAGGTGTCTACTGACTTGAGTAATTTGAACTCCGCCAATATACCCCACTATTTGGTGTCGTTAAAGGCCATGTCTTAGGCCACTTCTCATATGGGATGATAGTAGTGTCAGCACTGGTATCAATTAACACAGACAAGGACATAGTCTTGTCTCCAGGTCCCTGAAGGGTGACGTTAACCTCTGGTTTATTTTTCAAGATATCCACAGCAAAATTTATTTGGAGCATTTCTGTAGATCCCCATCCTTGATTTCCTCTAATTCTCAGATCACTTTTAGGCACTTTCGCCTCAAAGGGTATTAGTTGAGCAATTTTTGATTCTTTTGGGATTCTTACAGGGGGAGAACACGGTTGTACCATGCCAGGGTTTGGTATTTTTATTCTTCATGTGGGATCAGGAACAACACGCACACCAATATGATGATCAGGTTGCCCATTTATTGCTCTAAACAGGTTACATTTATATGATAATAAGTTCTGTCCACACGCTCATCTAACTCCTGATAGGCTGCACACCCTGTGCACGTGCTGTGCATGAGCCCCTTAGCTACTTGCTATTGGTTAGGTGCGTTTACGTACTACAAGCTGTAACTCGCAAAACCCTCATTCTTCAGCATCCTAACTTTGTTACGTTCTTGCTGACCACAGCTGTTCTTCCTCATTCTGCTGACCTTGCATGCTGCCTAAATTTTGCTGCAAGCCTTCTTTCATGGCTCAGACTCTTGCTA
This sequence comes from Charadrius vociferus, assembly GCF_000708025.1. Classification (NCBI taxonomy): domain Eukaryota; kingdom Metazoa; phylum Chordata; class Aves; order Charadriiformes; family Charadriidae; genus Charadrius; species Charadrius vociferus. The sequence goes on along the minus strand of NW_009649170.1, from coordinate 109,393 downwards.
CAGGCCTTCTAATGCAGCCCAGACTCCTACAGTACCATAATGCCAATTGTACCTGTATAATCCACATCAATAACTCCCAGTAATACAAAAATTCCTTTTTGAGATGTGGATGATCATCCAAGTAAAAGCGCGCAGAGGTTGTGACCTAAAGAACCCTGGAGAACAGATGGAATACAATGTACAGAGGTATCAGTAAGAGTAAAATCTACTGCTGTTGCCATGTCCATGCCAGCGCTTCCCCTTGTGGCGGCGGTGACGTGGTCCAGACACCCTGATTTGCTGTCATCACGTGGAGTATCAATTTCGCGCTCTGACCGGAGTTTCCCAAAGGAGTCCCATCCTTCCTAAAACATGAAAGACAATCTGCACTCTGATGACCAAATTTATCACAACGATTACACCTGGCTGCATGAGTAGGA
>NW_009649170.1:102765-108738 GCF_000708025.1 Charadrius vociferus | reverse complement strand
GGGGCCAGATCCATATTTCTCTCAACAGCCATAGTAAGCCAATTGATAAACTGCATATACGATTCATTCGGTCCTTGCTTAACCGAAACATAAGATGGAGTAGGTTTTCCAGCTTCAGGAATTGCTTTAAAAGCTGCCAAAGCAAGCTCCTGAGATTGCTGCAAAACTTCAAGAGCCACGTGCATTTGTACGTGGTCTGAGCTAAACCAGCCCCGACCCATCAACATGTCAAAGGTAACTCCACACAACAGATCATTATCCCCACCATTCATGTTATTATCTGCAGCGCGATCCGCTAAAGTTTCAAAGGCATTTTTAAAATGCAGAGCTTGGGAAGGAGTAAGCAAGATTTTAGCTAAACGATAACAATCATTAGGTACTAAAACTGCAGTAGTAAACATCTCACCCAGCATTTGTTGCGTATAATTAGATGTTAACCCATATTGTGCGATAGCATTTTTCAATTCTTTCATTGTTTTCCAATCCAAAGGACTCCACTCTCTGTTCCCCTGCATATTAACCGTCACCGGGTAAGCTCTGGGAACATCATTAAGAGGCAAAATAAGCCCATCTAGCATAGCGTCCTTTAGAACTCCTTTCCAACGCCAGGCAGCAGCACCATCTGCCGACGGCTTTCCCTTTGGTGGAAAAGGTAATGGGACATTACATCAGGCAATGGAACATTACAGAGATCAATGTCCTTTTGTTGCAGCATCATCAATCATTCTAAGCATCGCTGCAAGTTTGTCAGCTGCCTGTCTATGTCTTGATTTGGAACTGGAATATGACAGTCTTTTTCCGTAAGTTCTAGAGAGGAAGGTGGTGGAGGATATGTCTCCGGAGGATCGTCAGGAAAATGCACCAACGGAGGTGCCAATCGTTCAGGCAGAGGATCGGGTAGTTGCATAGGTGGCTCTTTTCCTTGTACAGGAGGAGCCTGAGGTGGTGGTGACTGCGTAGGCATAGGCATGGGGGGGTGGAGGAGGGTCGTCAAACATGCGGACTTTACGGCGCACTACCTTTTGTACATCCCTTGCCCCATCCTGGTCTTGCCTGGTATCCGAAAAAGCTGCACATGCTTGTAATGACACAATTTTCTCTGCTCGCATACTTGCTACTGTATCTTTAAACAGTTTCCATAATGTTGCTAGAGGGAACAGATCCTTTTTCCCAGACGTGATATCTTTCCATAATTCTTGGCCAAGACTATCCCATATTGCCATCTGAAAAATATCCTGGGCGTCCTTCACTATGCCCATTTCTTTTACCCATAAAAGCAATTTCTTTAAAATATCAGGGTCGTACTTAAGTCCTCTCATAGAGAGGAAATGTTGCAAAAGCTTCACAATAGCTTGCTATTCATAACTTAAATTATGACCCATGATAGCGCATGACCCAAAACGTGTTCGGCTGCTCAACTTTTTTTTTTCTTCTTTTTTTTTTCTCTTCTTTTTCTGTGGCCACAATTCATTTCTCAGCTGGTTTCTTCTTCCTCTTTAAATCTCAAGCCAACAATTTCAATAAGAAATTGTGCCTTGCCCCACGTTGGGTGCCATTTGCAGACAGACTCAGATGCAGACCAATATGATCAATGCTGAAGCCCCTTTATTGAAATACCTAAAGCATTATATACCTTACTACAATGCGGGCTAGCTCCGTGAGTTGTGCTCATTGGTTTCTAGACTTATACACACAAACTATTATTGGTTAAACACAGCTGTAACTTATTATCTACAAAATGTTACTGTTTCTACCAAGTCAGTCTTTTAATTAAAACATATTCCGCATCTGTTGGGGAGTAGCACTAGTTTCAGTGTCAGTGCTGTGATCTCCTCCTTCATGTTGACCTTCAGTATGTGTCCGTTCTTTTCCGAAAAGCCTCCCACACAAAGGTGCCAGCAGGTAAAAGAGTTGTTTCTCCTCACTGCTTCCTGGAACCCCTTCAAAGGCCTCTCAGACTTTGGCACTATCTTGTTTCCTATGGGCTAAATCCTCATAACAACATTTTTTCACACTCTGCAGCACACCACTAGAAAAAAAAGCAAGCTTCCAAGCAAAGGCTTCCACACCAAAGTTACCAGCAGGCAAAAGTAATTCTTGTCCTCACTGCCTCATGGAACTCCTTCAAATGCCTCACAGACTTTGGCATTCTCTTCCTTCCTATGGGCTAAATCCTCATAACTCCATTTTTTCACTCTCCACAGCGCCGTGCTACAAAAACAGCCAATATCCTGCCACTGTTCCCACACCAAAGGTGCCAGTAGGGAAAAGTGATGCTGGTCCTCACTGTCTTCTGGAACTCCTTCAAATGCTCCACAGACTTTGGCACTCTCTCCTTTACGAATACTCCATTCTCAGTAACACCTTTTTCCACTCTTGGCACACGCCGCGCTGCAAAAACAGCAAACATCCAGCCACTGCTCCCACACCAAAGCTGCCAGCAGGCAAACGTGATGCTTGTCCTCTCTGCCTCCTGGAACTCCTTCAAATGCCTCACAGACTTTGGCACTCTCTTCTTTCCTAATGACTCAACCCTCTGACCTACATTTTTTCACTCTCTGCAGCGTGGGGCCGCAGAAAGAGCAAACATCCAGCCACTGCTCCCACACTAAAGCTGCCAGCAGGCAAAAGTGATGCTTGGCCTCACTGCCTCCTGCAACCCCTTCAAATGTCCCACAGACTTTGGCACTCTCTCCTTTCCTAATGACTCCATTCTCAAAACCACCTGTTTTTACTCTTGGCACTGTGCAGCGCTGCAAAGACAGCAAATATCCAGCCACTGCTCTCTCACTGAAGGTGCCAGCAGGCAAAAGTGATGCTTGTCCTCACTGCCTCCTCGAACCCCTGCAAATGTGTTACAGATTTTGGTGCTCTCTTTTTTCCTACTGACTGCATCCTCCAAACCACCTGTTTTCTCTCTCTGCAGTGCTGCGCTGCAAAAAGAGCAAACATCTGGCCACTGCATGGTTGCCGTATGTATAGGCAGCTGTAGAGAGACAGAAGCTCTGTGTTTTGTGGTGTTGTCAACGTGTTTCCAAGGGACTGTGAAGATTAGCAGCACCCTTCTCTTTGAGCATCTTTTATATTGGTGCAATGGTGGGATGTTTGCATTACTTGAAGTGGCTGTAGAGAGAGGCGACAACTCTATGTAGTGATTCTGTAAGAGGTCTTCCAAGGAATCTTGAAGATAAGCAATACCATTTTCTGCTAGTGCCTTCTTCATATGCCCAGTTGTTGCATAGTTGCCGTATGTATAAACAGCTGTAGAGAGAGGGAAGCTCTGTGTTTTGTAGAGCTGTCAAAGCTCTTCCAAGGGACTGTGAAGATAATCAACTTCCTTCTCTCCTAGCACCTTTTGTATTGGTGCAATGGTGGGATGTTTGCATTACTTCAAAAGGGTACAGAGAGAGTGGAGAACTGTGTTTTTTAAAATTTTTTTAATTAACAAATTAATAATAGTTATATTTTGGGATAATGCAATTGAACTTTAAAAGAAGTTTCAATCTTGGTGGCATTTAGTCAATTTCACTTATGCCCCCACCGACAGGACAGCCACAACTTTTGTTTTGACCATACACAATGCTTCAGTATATACTGCGTACCCAGTCATTGCACTGGGAGTGAATCAACCTGGAACTATACTCTATCCCATAGAGGATAGTGTATGGGCCCAGCAAAATGGAAGTAAACGGCAAACTGTTGACATTGATGCATGCATTATGCGAGAACAACAAGGGGTTTTCTGTGAAAGTAATACCATCAAAGCCCAAGACATTATCCTCAACACAGAACGAAACATTTGTCATTTTTAAATACAACCCGATGAAAAACCTGAGACTTTACTTGTATATATTGGAAAAGGATGTGTTTGTATGAGAACCCCTTGTAATTTTATGCTTGTAGATGACATTAGTGTAGATACAAGTAATCACTCAAATATTTGTGTTTGTAACTTTACTAAAATTCTAGGATGTGACTTCAATTACTTAGCTCCTATTACTTCTTATCAATTGTTATGATCTCATTACAACTTGAACCAAAATTTATTGCCTACCCCCATCAGGATGAATCTCACCTTGGTGAAAAAACTCTTATGGCATGAAGACCTGAAGTGGTTGTTGAAGCAAGTTCAAGAAAATGGACAAAAATCTCTACTTGCTCTCCATCGCAAGACAGAGGAAATACATTGAGCGTTGGAAAGAGTAAAGAAAGACAGAGGGCATGAATGGTTGCCAACTGCTATGGCAGTCATCAACAGGACATTTCACTCTGTTGTTGTCTTACTAGCTCTCACTATCTTGCGTTTATCTTAACAATCACACTATATGTTAAACTTTGGATTATGATGAAACACTTAACTCATCTGATAACCCCACTAGATGTTTAGGTACTCAATAGTCCTCACCCATTAACATATGTGATACCCCCAATTCCTTCAAAATATCATGAAGCTTGAGTGACTATAGTCACGGGGTGGATTATGTGTGTTAATTGCTGGACGTGACTCAGAAATTAAATTATATTCACATTTTGAAGAGAAGTACAGCATTGATGAAACTTTCAGGAGCAGAGTGAACCTGGTGTGCGAAGGATACATTTCACAAAGGTTCCCTAGGCAATCTTAGATGTTAGTGACATCGGGGAAGTCTGGTGTGCTAACTCTAAGAAAAATGGCACGGAGGATGGAGCAGAGTGGAGACACCACGGCCAATCTCTGTGATAAAATGGGAATTTGAAGATCTTACGGAAACCTTGAAGGTCTTATGGAAATGGTAAGCTGCCTAATTGTTACCCTGAGCCAACGATCTGTCATTTTTTGACAAAATGCTATCCTTTGTTCATTATAATGCCATTATAATACCAAAACACACCTCCATCCCAAAGCTACCTGCCTCCAAGGTGCAACCACTCCTCACGGAGCCTGCACTCTGAATTTTTTGTAGTCTATACCTTTAAAAGCGAAGCAAAAGAATTTTACACCAATCATAACAAAAGTATGTATGACTAGCCTCCCTCAAGTTCCACCTGAAAGGTAAAAAATTGTATAAATATAGCTTAAGAGAGAAGGGATGTCAGGGAAGAGACCAACACAGTCAGGGAAGTACCATCGCTGACCACCCTTGACTTCTGGGATCAGGCAATGGGCTGAGCCTTTCTTTCCCCCCATAAGGACGCTTGTGGGTAAGATTCGAATACTTGGCTATACCAAGTGCTTCCCCAGGAATGTAGAAATCTCTATAGAGTTGTTTTATAACAGCGCATTTGTAGCCAGGCTGTATTACTAACAGCCTATATTTGCACCTGCTTTGCAGACAGTAACTTTATCACCGACAATACAGAAGAACTTGTGCATCTGTTGCTTCAATAAACTACACTTTTCATTAATCTAGCCTTGAGGGTTTATAGAGAATGCAATTAAACTCCTTAAGTGTAGCCTTGCTAATTCATGTAATGCCGCTAGATTGAATTGTGTATGATGTTATTAAATCATCCGTAATTGTGATAGTTCAATATATATACTGAACGTGACTGGACTTCTAACGCCAAATTGGACATCACCCAGAATCTAAGCCTAGCCACCCCCAGCCCATTTGATATATAGGCTGGAATGCAAGTAGGTTTATTTTCTGCCAAATTACTTTGCCCTTTAACGCAACACTCAAAAAATGAAAAAGTTCGCTGATTGCTTCCAAACAAAAGATGCCATGAGAGAATGATGTTGCTTTTGTTCACTGTCCCTTGGCAATGTTTTGCAGACCCACAAAACACATTTCTGCCCTCTCTCTAGAGCAGGGCTTAAATACTGCAAACATGCAGCAATTGCATGGAAACATGCAATTGCATTGGAAACATGCCACAAGTAAAAGCTGTTGCTTGCCCTGACTGTCTCTTGGCAGCACTTTCCTAGCCCCACAAAACACATTGCTTCCTGTCTCTAGAGCTGGTCTCAAAAATCGCAAACATCCAGGTATT
>NW_009649170.1:99288-102719 GCF_000708025.1 Charadrius vociferus | reverse complement strand
TGCTCCTTGCCAGTGCTTTCATGGAACCACAAAACACATTTCTCTCCTCTCAGTAGAGACGGGATCAAAAACTCCAAACACCCAGCAATTGCTCTTACAGGAAAGATGCCATGAGAGAAAGCTGGTGTGTCGTCACTCTCTTGGCAGTGCTTTCATAGCTCTGCAAAACACATTTCTCTCTAGAGCCGGGCTCAGAAATGGCAAATACGCAGCAATTTCTCCCACATGAAAGGTGGCAATAGAGAATGCTGTTATTTGTCCTAACTGTACCTTGGCAGTGCTTTCATAGCCCTTCAGAACCCATTTCTCTCCTTTCTTGAGAGCCAGGGTGGAAATACTGAAAACATACACCAATTGGTCCTGCAGGAAAAAATGCCAGAGAAGAGAATGCTGTTGCTTGTCCTCACTGCCCCTAGGTAGCACTGTCATAGCCGAACAAGACACATTTCTCCCTTCCTTCTTGACCCAGCCTCAAAAATTGCAAACATCCAGCAATTGCTACCATAAGAAAGATGACACAAATGAATGATGTTGCTTGTCCTCACTGCCCCTCGGCAGCGCTTTCACAGCTCCACAAAACACACTTCTCTGCTCTCTCTACAGTTGGGCTGCAATATGGCCAACGTCCAGCAATTGCTCCTACAGGGAAGATGCCGGGAGAGAACAATGTTGGTTGTCCTCATGTCCCTCGGCAGCACTTACATAGCTTACAGTGAGGTCCAGGTGCCTGGGACCTTCAAGTCTGCAAGAAGGGAAGAAGGTGCCCAGAAACCATGAGGCTAATATGGAGGTGGAGAAGTCGGCCTGGTGAACAGGACTTTTCAAGACTTTTCAAGGCAGGGAAAGGAGCCTGATACATGACGAGTTCAGTCTTAGAGAATGGCTGTTTACCTTATAAAATGGCATTAGTTATGCTAACCATATTACCAGGTGTCAGGAGCAGGGAGTACTGGTCACACAACTTACAGTCTTCCCATTGCATGTTGCTTTGCAGTTGACTGTGTCAGTGCTGCTTATTCCAACTAATTTTCCTAGGTCCTCTTGAGATACCCTCAAACTCTTCCCTATCTATAGGTAACCTACATAAATTTAAGTCATCAGCATATTTTGCCAGCTTATCGTTTAGACTCTCTTCCAAGTTAGTGAACCCCAGCAATCCTGGCATGGATCCTACAGGATGCTGCTGTTAGCCTCTTTCAGGGGTAAGAGTTGGCCATTTATGCCTCCTTTTCATTTTCAATCTCTTAACCAGTTTTTAATGCCTCACAGGACTTTAACTGCTATTCTTTTGTTACTTCATTTCCTTGATAGTCACCTGTGAGAAACAGTATCAGAAGCCTTTTGAAAGCCTAACTAAATCCTATCCTCAGTTTATTCTTTACCCATTACTTTAAATTTATTTGAGAATTTTAACAGTGGCTAGGCAGGGCTTCACCTTCCAAACCTGCTTGTTACGTTGATCCATTGATCCGTGCATGTTCATATTAAGTGATGTACTTTGGGATTTAAAGATGTTTAGTTGTTCCTAATCATACTGTTTTCAACAGAAACGTAACAGAATTGTTATATTTATAATTTCAGGATAAGACTCTGAAGACTTCCTTCTACAACAAATTCAGCACCTCAGAAATAGCAGCAACTACACTGTACAGTGAAGTCAACCAGCTCCTGGTGTCTCTCTCCTTATAGACTTATGAGCCCAGAAGAAAAAATTTAAGTGGTCTAGGAACCTTAAGAACTTCCAGGATTTTCTAGAATGAGTGTCCTGGTTTAAGGTAAAACAGGACCAGTTTTGTTCAGTAACTTTGCTTTTTCGCTAGGCCTCTTCTAATTGTTGAAATTAACAGCATATTGTGCATATTGTTCATTCTCAGAGTGGTAAGACCTATGTTTATAGCTGATGCCCAGGCATGGTATGCAGAGAGGCTCTTGCTTATACTTATTGCTACAACAACCAAGGGCAGCTAACTTTGTTACTTGCCCCGTTGGAGGGTCAGAAGTGGAAAAGCGTAGAGGGATCCCACCTGTGGGGAGAAGCAGACAGGACAGGTGACCCAAAACTGACCAACGAGGGTATTCCATCCCATCTGCCTCATGCTCAGTATAAAAGCTGAGGGATCAAAAGGTCAGCTCTCTTTCTTCAATGGCCAGCGTCTAAGGAGGGCTCTGTCTGTTCATCTGCCTTTGATCTGGATCCTGAATGCAGATCCAGAATCCAGTTCCCGTCCATCACTGAGTCCAGTCTGGGATTTCCCCAGTCCCAGCCGGTGTTGTGAATTGTCATCCTGAGAGCTTGATACGTTTTTGTATATATTTCATTATTTCCTTTTATTTTATTATTAATATTTCATTAAGTAGTTTAGTTCCTTCTAAACTCATAAGTCTCTTTTTCCCTCCTCTGCCTCTCTCTTTGAAGAGGGGTAGAAGAATATTTATAGTCTGACTGTGCAGAGACTAGTCACCACTGATTATCCACTGAGGATTTCATAACAATCAGGACAAAAATACTCTGAGAGGCATACTTGGCTTAACTCTCATTATCTTTCCTGACCTGCCTTGTTGCACACTATTGCTGCAGTCTAAGAAAATTCGAAATGAGCCTTTGTCCCATCTTACAATTAGTTCTTCCTTGTCCTCATCACCCCACCCCACAAAGAACTGGATACCAGGGAAAGTATTTTAGATCTTTTTTCTCCCCCCGATATCAGTGTTCATTTTGGAAATAGCTTCATAGAGAAAGGGGAGACAATCTTGAAAACTTCTTTTAGAGAAGCCTAAAAGCAGTTTTAGTTCACAGGATATATTGTTTTGTGGTCTTTCACATCTTTAAAGCCATTTTTTAAAAGACTTAATGAGTCTCAAACCCCTTTGGGGGAAAATGCACAATTCAAGTGAGATGCTTTTGTGGTTCTTTTAGGAGAAAACAGAAAGCCCTCTGGATTTTGGGACGCTATCTAATGTATCTTAAAAATGACAGTGACCTGTGTGAATGATATGCTAAACATAGAATCATAGAATTGCTGAGGTTGGAAGGGACCTTTAAGATCATCAGGTCCGTCCATTAACCTACCCTGACAAAACCACTTATAAACCATGTCCCCAAGTACCACATCTACCCTTTTTTTAAACACCTCCAGCGATGGCGAATCCACCCCCTCCTTGGGCAGCCTATGCCAATGTTTAATAGCCCTTTCAGTGAAAAAATGTTTCATAATATCCAATCTAAACCTCCCCTGACATAATTTGAATCCATTTCCTCTCATCCTATCACTTTTCACCAGGGAGAAGAGGTCAGCCCCCACCTCTCTACAACCTCCTTTCAGGTAGTTGTAGAGGGTGATAAGGTCTCCCCTCAGCCTCCTCTTCGCAAGGCTAAACAACCCCAGTTCCCTCAGTTGTTCCTCATAAGACTTGTCCTCCAGGCCCCTCAC
>NW_009649170.1:92893-99049 GCF_000708025.1 Charadrius vociferus | reverse complement strand
CATCCTACCCTCAAGCAGATCAACACACCTGCCTAGCTTAGTGTCATCTGCAAACTTACTGAGGGTGCATTCGATCCCCTCATCCAGACCATTGATAAAGATATTAAAGAGAACTGGGCCCAGCACCAAGCCCTGGGGGACACCACTTGTGACTGGACTCCAACTAGATTTAGCTCCATTCACCACCACTCTCTGGGCACGGCCATCCAGCCAGTTTTTCACCCAGCTAAGTGTACACCTGTCCAGGCCATGAGCAGCCAGTTTCTCTAGGAGAATGCTGGGGAAAATGGTGTCAAAAGCCTTACAAAAATCCAGGTAGATAACATCCACAGCTTTTTCTTCATTCACTGAGTGGGTCACCTTATCATAGAAGGAGATCAGGAAACACATCATTGGATTATTCCCATTCTTCTGTAATTTAGTTCCATTTCAGAGGCTTAGTTGTAGCTGAAATGAATGGAGACAATGAGGGAAAGCTGCACAAATTTTTCCATGTATTGAATATCCCACCTACTCTGTTTCAAGTGTTACTGTTTGGCCTCTAATAAATTACTTTGCATGGGACTATCTGCCAGAACTCAGTGAATTGGCAGAGACTCATTTAGCTCTCATTGTCCATTCTGTTTTTTTTGAACCAACCTCTGAAAAATTGTGAGTTTTTTCTAGAAAAGGGGAAAAGCGCTGTTGCTGGCTGTAGCCTGAAGCATTAGATAAGAAGCTGCTCATGGGTTTGAAGTGCCAAGAGAAGAATAAGAAATAGAGGAATCGCATGGAAGATGTGATAGAGGCTAAGAAACAAGAGAAAACAGGAGAGGCTGAAATGCAATTCGTGATTCCAGGCCAATAATTTATGACTGGACTTATTACTCGCCCATGTCATTATCTAATGTAGAGCGATAGCTCACACAAAAGAGAGCCTTAATGTCGCAAACAATAAGAAAACCAGAATCCAACAACCAGAATCAGAAAAAATGGGTGTTTTTCTGCTGGTGATAATAATCAGCTGTCTCTGAGTTTCCTGCAGGATGCAGTAGATATTCCGATGCAGGGTTACAACTCTTTCTGAAAAACACTTTTGACATCTGTGGTGGTTTTGGCTGGGATAGAGTTAATGTTCTTCATAGTAGCTAGTATGGGCCTATGTTTTGGATTTGTGCTAAAAACAGTGTTGATAATTCAGGCATGTTTTCGTTATTGCTGAGCAGTGCTTACATGGTGTCAAGGCCTATAAAAGGCCTTCTCACATCACCCCACCAGTGAGTAGGCTGCAGGTACACAAGAACTTGGGAGGGGACACAGCTGGGACATCTAACCCCAACTGACCAAATGGACTTAGTGGTCAGAACTTCATCTGGCTGTGCAGGGAAATGTCACAGTCATCTCCAGTAGGCGAGATTTCTGACTTGAGAGACAAGGTCCTGCCAGTTGCATTTTGACAAGGTCCTGCAGGTTTTTTTCCATCTGTCAGAGGCACAGCAAAGAGCTGAAGATTACTGGATTTTGGAAAAAGAGAAATGGAGCCTATGCCCCTACCCCAAACAAGCATTTGTGACAGGGAGCTGCTGTATTGTGGCACAGCATGGGTCACACAGCCACGGTCCTGCAGCAACTGCGAGGAGGCAGAAAAAGGACCATGGTTCCCCCGCTTGACTGTAGACATCTCCTCAGCCTTCATTTTTCTACAGCTGTTCCTTCTGGTCTGTAATCACAGTGAGGTTATCAAAGTGGAGATTCAGTGAGGAATTCAATGCAATTCTGTCAGCCCTTCTTGTGTTTGCCTCCTTGCAGAGATGATTTATGTCATTGGTCTGACGGAGAAAGGACATCTCCATGTCTGATGGTCTACTCAGTACACTAGGCAAACATGTCCACTTCTTCACATGTGTAGTAACACGTGTAGTAACACATTTCTCAGGGACATGTGCCAATTGGGTCCATTTTTGGACAAAAAGTAATGCTGACACTTATAAATCTTATAGGCTTGAATTCCACCCTTAGTAATAAGGGCAGAGCTGTCAGAACTGTATATCCGCTCTGCTTGGAGGATTCCCAGATATAGGAATAATACAGGTAAATTCCTGATGGCTCAAGCAGAAAAGTACTTCCTTAAAGCAGAGCTGGCATAATATCCAGGTCATTGCCATTGTTCATAAACATAAGGGATGAATCATGTTCCTCAAAGGAAATTGAAAGTGTTCAGTGGGCCTGCACACATGAACTTGCTTTAACACCAAGTCTTGTCTTTGTAATTTTTGCATGGGAGACTATCCTTAACAGGAGCACAAACATCTAAGCAATTGACAGCTTGCTAGATTGAATGGATTTGCATGGAGGGCAGAGTTTCTATAGGTTTGCAGTCTACTCTCTCTCTCTGAGTACCGTCTGCAGAATGTCTTGGCACTTGCACTTTGGATAGGTATCAAAGCTAAATGCCACACCTTTGTCCCACTCTGTTCCAGAGTTCATAGTGTGAACCTTTTTAAATGCACTGTGTGATTTTAATCCTCCCTCAGGGTCTATGAGAGCTGGTGTCCATGGTCCAGCATCTAGGTTGTTCTCCGCATCTAAATTAGTACCAGAGTCTAGCACCTAGATTATTTTGCAGACACAAGTGACTGGTCCGCTTTCACTCCAAATTTCATTTTGGAAATTACTGGGACCTGTTCTGATAAATTGCTAATTACAGAAAGCAAATTTTTCTGACCTTTTTATTCCAAGCTGTTGGCATTAATTGCACTCATGAAAATTACTATTTTGACCAGAAGGATTTGCTACCCACCACTTCACTCATGGTGAAGAAACATAGAATCATAGGATCTCAAGTGGGAAGGGACCCATAAGAATCATGAAGTCCAAATCCCTACTCCTCGCAAACTAAGAGCATCATCCAGATTCTCCTTGAACTCTGACAGGCTTAGTGCCTTGACCACTTCCCTGGGGAGCCTGTTCCAGTGACTGACCACCCTCTCAGTGAAGAGCGTTTTCCTAAAGTTCAGTCTGAACTTCCCCTGGTACAGCTTCATTCCACTTCCTCGTGTCCTGTCCCTGGTCACCAGAGAGAGATCAGCACCTTCCCTTCCACTGGCCCTCTTGAGGAAATTGTAGATTGTGATGAGGTCACCCCTCAGCCTTCTCTTCTCCAAGCTGAACAAACAAAGTGACCTCAGCTGCTCCTCCTAAGGCTTGCTCTCGAGACCTTTCAGCTCAGGCCCTTGCCTTTGATCCTTGTCTGTGTAATGGTATTGGCTACTTGTAGACATCATGCAGAGTGCTTGTTGCTTGTTGCGTTATCCATTGTCCCCGCCCTCTCTGCCCTGCCAGCAAAAGGCATTGCCTTCCTTCTCTAAGAAGCAGACAAGTGGTCATTGACCCAGTTTTTACTCTGTTGGGGTAACTGGATGCTGCCAGGGCCACCACAGGGTGCCTTCTGCTCCCTGGGTAGTTTTAAAACAATTAAAGCAGAAATGCCAGATAAGCTATAGCCCTGATCAGAATTGAGTACAGCACAGAAAGTGTGTGTGAAAACTTGCTACCTCCTCCACATGCCTGCCCCTAGACACACACACACACACACACACACACAGAGACATCTGTCCCAGGCCACATCACCTACTTGATAACAAATCTGGCTTGATATTTGCTTACCTGCTCACACATACATACTCAAGTTGCTGGCACCACAGACACACAAGCTTTCTGACTCATAGTCCACTCCACTTGCTGAAGGCACAGACCTTATACCGACACAAGCACACAGAATAAGAGTTCCTTAGCCAGAAGAATAGTTTGAAATGGAGTTTAATGAGAAGACAGGACAGCCTGCACTGATCAGGCACAGGGAATGGCCAGACAAGCATACTGACCAGTAGATTGTTTATGTGTATCCACCCCATTTTAACTGCTTATCCCACTATTTCTTTATGTTTGTTCCTCCCCAAACCACCTTTATCCCTCCCCTAAACATCCCATGGAAGGTGTTGTGAAATCCTGAAATGCTCTTGGCCTGCATCCCAACATGTGTCCCATTTCCATAGACAATATGCCCTTTCCCTCAATCCGAGTCCAAAAGATGAACTAAAGAGCGACTTCTGCTGCTGATGGGTCTCACTCCCAGCCCATGGGAATGATCGCCTTCCTTTGACAACCCTGGGAGGAGCAAGATCAGAGGTTTATTCTCCTGACAGGGTTACTGGGGTTCCCTCATGTGCCATTGTGCTTCTGTGCTCTTTCCTGTGTGTGGACATAAGCTTTTTATGGGCTGATTACTCTGCTGTGATGGCCTTTGATGTCCCTTAGAAGAACTGTGTCAGGATATTGTTCACATTCTGCCACCTACCACTGTTCCTCTGTGCATGGGGACATGAGCTTCTTATCACCTAAACAAACAATTGTTATCCACAAGTTACGCAGAATGATTGTGTGTTCACTGTTCTCCAGCCATGTTATTTATACTGGTTTTTCCTCAATTGTTTTGTTCAGTGCCATGAACGTGATTAAGGGTTTGGAGTATGTGTCATAGAGGGAGACGCTGAATGAGCTGGGGCTGTTCAGCCTAGAGAAGAGAAGGCTCAAGGGAATCTTATCAATGTGTATAAATACCTAATGGGAGAGGGTGGGGGTGTGTCAAAAACAGAGCCAGACTCTTCCAGTCACACTAAGTACAAGAGGCAATGGGCACAAATTTGACAACAGCAGTTTGTCTGCCTTTTAAGTTTTTTGCCTCAGGTGAAAAGTGACAAGTGCATCCCATATGTTTTCTTTCCACTCATTAGTGGTTAGGGCTTCCTTAGAATCATACAGCAAGTTTTTGAATCCTCAGGAATCAAAAAGTCTTCAAAAATGTACAACTGAAACAAATGAATTTCACTGTTTTCTACTGAGAATACTTGGGAATGTCATCCCAATATTTTTTATTTGTTTTTCAGTGTAAACACAAACCATTTTGACTATTGTATGCTTCAAAGATAATACGGTAACTGTTTTTTATATGTCATTTCAGCTACCCACTTCTTACTTGTATTTCCTGTCTGCAGACTTTAAGCAAGGGAGAACATATGGTACATATTTTCTTCACTATAATTATCTTGCAAGGAAGTTCTCCTCGAAAAAAACTTATTCCTCTTTTCTTTCCTGATACAATAAGGATGAATAGACCCGAGTGAAAAATTTGTGTCTGTTTACCTCTGCAGACAGCCATAGCAGCAACTCTTTATAGGGGATTGAGAGTAGGGTAACATTTGCTAAGAAGCGTAATTCAGGGGAAGCAACTGTTTCTATGACATTTCTTGTTTGTAAGACAAGCTGGCCACAATACCAAAGTAGGTCATTACCACAAGGTCAAGCCTTTTTTCCAACCCCTGTCACCCATTTGGGAAGAACATGATTCAACATCGCAAACTTTATACTTAACTTCGAATGGCCCTTTGGACATAAAGGGCAAATGTGTTCTCCTCCCCAACATAAATTTTGGGATAGAGAGAGGCCATGAATCCACATTGAAACACAAGACATACACAGTCACAACAACGTGCAAGTATGAAATATACGGGCTCTGCTCATAATGAACAACTCTGTTTAGGTCTGCATAAGTACATGCTTAAGTGCAAAGCCAGGGCTTTCGTCACATACAATCAAAGAGTAATACTTATTACTTTTCAGTTATTAAACAGTTCTTCCTAAACCCATGAGTTTGCTCACTTTTACCCTTCCAGTTCTCTTTCCCACAACCTACAGGCACGGGGGAGTGAGTGAGCAGCTGTGTGGTGCTTAGTTGCCAGCTGTGATTAAACCATGACAGACCTTTTTTGGTGCCCAACATGGGGCTTAAAGGGTTTGAGGTAATAACAGATTGACCAGAGCGTATTAGAAGGGATTTATATCTTTTAACAGTTGTGGGTCACAATATTGATTCATTTGTTCTCGATATTAGTTTATCTGGTCTGCACCCTGCTCTTTTTTTGCTGTACATGTTGAAGACTGGTGTTGGCTTTTGCAGTTTGCTGTTCTCTGTAGTGATTAGTTGTCGTGGTTTGGCCCCAGCCGGGAACAAAGAACCACGCGGCCGCTTGCGCAACTCCCACAGCCGTGGGCAGAATCAGAAGGAATAAGGCAGAAACTCGTGGGTTGAGATAAAAGCAGTTTAAAGGAACAGCAAAA
>NW_009649170.1:75773-88370 GCF_000708025.1 Charadrius vociferus | reverse complement strand
ATGCATATAACAAATTCGTTTTAACAAGCTCTAGTCAGATCTATTGTTATCTCAACCCTCCGAGCCCCACGTTGGGCGCCAAAAAGGACTGTCGTGGTTTGGCCCCAGCCGGGAACAAAGAACCACGCGGCCGCTCGCGCAACTCCCACAGCCGTGGGCAGAATCAGAAGGAATAAGGCAGAAACTCGTGGGTTGAGATAAAAGCAGTTTAAAGGAACAGCAAAACCAAGAGAAAACAATAACAATAACACCAGTAAAGGAATATACGAACGCTATTACAACGCCGCCGCTCCCCGACAGGACCCGGACCGCCGCAGCCCCAGCCCGCTCCCCGCTTCGACTTCCTGACCCCTCCCCCAGCTAGCTCCCCCCCTGCCAACCTGGGCATGTGTCACATGGCATGGAATACCTGTATCCCCTGCTGGCTCCTTGGGAAAATTAACCCCATCCCTGCCAGAACCAGGACATTAGTGATGTTTTGTCTGGCAGATCTGTTATTAAAACACTGATGTGGAGCTTAATCTGGTATTTGGGCTCTGTACTGAAGCCATTACTGTGCTTTGGGTATCATCTAATGGAAACAAGTAACAAATATATTTCTTCATCTGAGTGGTTTTTTTGTGGAGGAAATGGCACCTTCGCTACCTTCTCCTATGCTGTTTTCTCCCTCACTACAGTAGCTTCTCAGTATCTTGAACATCCTTGGGTAGTTAAAATACTTCTATCGGTGTTCCTTAGGAATATTGCTTTGGTTTTCTCCAAGGTTAACAAGCAATTTAGGAATATGACCCTGGCTCTGAGTACGGTCATGGATGGCACAGCATGTGGGAGAATATGGGCAGGTGTCTACAGAACTTCTCACCTCCAATGGATTGGGACTTCACACCCGAACAACTAGAGAATCCTGATGAAGTCATAGAATGCTGGAAAAAAAAAAATGCCGTGGCTATTCCAAAGAGGCACAACTTACCACACTGTGCAGGGCCCTGACCAGCATCTACTAAACACAGCTCAATATTTTGCAGCACCCTCAGGGAGAAGAGAGGGAAAACATACCAACAGACACAATGGTTAAACCAGACACTATATCAGTCACCGGTAACTAAAAAGAAACAATGGAAGGGGAAGTCAGCTCATTTAGTAAGGAATGAGGATGCAGGAGAAAGAATCGGAAGAAGGAGCCTGTTCTGCAGCAGAGCAGTCACAAGAACATATTTCTCCTCTCTCTCTCAAGCTGTGATCAAAAAATGCGAACATCAAGGAATTGCTCCTACAGGAAAGATGCCAGGAGAGAATGCTGTTGCTTGTCCTCACTGTCTTTTGGCAACTCTTTCATAGCCCCACAAAAAGACATTTATCCCCTCTTTTTTGAGCCGGGATCAAAAAAATGCAAACATCCAGCAAATGCTCCTACAGGAAAGATTCCAGAAGATAATGCTGCTACTTGTCCTTACTGTCACTTGGCAGTACTTGCATAGCACCACAAAATGCATTTCTTCTCCCACTCTTTAAAAGCAGGCTCAAACCTGCAAACATCCAGCAATTGCTACTGCCCAAAAGATGCTACGAGTGAATGCTGTTGCTTGTCCTCATTGTCCCTCGGCAGCGCTTTCACAGCTCCACAAAACACATTTCTCCGCTCTCTCTACAGCTGGGCTGCAATACGGCCAACATCCAGCAATTGCTCCTACGGGGAAGATGCCAGGAGAGAACAATGTTGGTTGTCCTCATGTCCCTCGGCAGCACTTACATAGCCCACAAATCGTATTTCTCTCCTCTCTAGAGCTGGGCTGCAATACTGCAAACATCCAGCAATTGCTCCCACACTGATGTTTTAGGAGAGAATGTTGTTACTTGTCCTTACTTTTCTTTGCCAGCATTTTTATTGCCCCACCAAACATATTTCTCTCCTTTCTCTAGATCCGGGCTGAAAAACTGCAAACATTCACTGCCGAGGAAAGGAGACAGCCACCAACAACTTGTAGTCCCGGTACCTTCTGTGTGGGAGCCTTCGCTGGAAGGTTTCTTTTGGGCTTGGTCTCTTCTTACAGTAAGGGAGTAGGTGAGGGGGGGAAATGCAGAGTGCCAGAGTCGGTGGGGCTGCAAAAGCGCTGCAAAAGCAACAGCTTTCAATCCTCACCACTTCTTGTGGGAGAACTAGCATGTGGCTGTCTGTATTGGAGCCACTTTCTGCTTAAGGGTGAGATAGAGTGAGGGAGCTTGCGCAGAGCAGCAGTGTTGATGGTACTGTGAAGGGAAGGCGAGGGCCAGCAACAGCTTTCAGTCCTTGCACCTTCTGTGTGGGAGCAGTCGTGGACATTTTCAATTTTGCAGCTGAGCTCTGGCTAGAATGAGAGAGTGTTAGGACCATTAAGTGGCTAGGCAAGTGCAGAGCCCCAGTGTTGGTGGGGCTGTGAAAGGTCTAGCAAGGGAATGTGAGGGCCACAAATAGCTTTTAGTCCTGTCCACCACAGATGGTGCTAGGACTAAAAGCTGTTGGTGGCCCTCACCTTTCCTTGGCAGGCCCTTAAGAGCCCTACCAATATCAGGGCTCTGTGCTTGCTCTACCACCTAACCATCACAGTTACCCACCTGATCACCCCCAACCAGACAGTAGCTCCAATTACGGATAGCCACCAGCTAGGTCTCCTGCAGAGATTTGGCCAGGATTGGTGCTGTAAAGACTGAAGCTTTCAGTCCTAGCCATTTCTATGTGGGAGCCCTAGGTGTTTTGTTTGTTTTGGGGCTCGGGTGGAGCTAGGGTGCCTAGACTGAGGGGGTAGAGTAGTGTTAGCTGGTAGAGGAAGCACAGAGCTTCAGTGTGGTGAGGTTGTAAAGGGGCTGCCACGGGAACACTGAGGTCTGCTAACAGCTCTCAGTCCTTGCCATTCCTTTGGTGGGTGTCCGTTTTGTAGCTGGGTTCCTGTGATGCTGAAGCTGTAGGTGAAGGCGAGGTGGCAGAACAAGCACATAGTGGGGCTGTAAAGGGGCTGCCAAGGGATGATGTAGGCTACCAACAGCTTTCATTCTGGTTGGTTTTGGCTGCGATAGAGTTACATTTCTTCATAGTAGCTTGTTTGGGACTATATTTTGGATTTGTGCTCAGATAAGTGTTGATACTCTGATGTTTCAGTTACTGCTGAGCAGTGCTTACACAACACCAAGGACTTTTCTCCTCCTCACACTTCCACGCCAACAAGTAGGAGGGGGGTACAAAAAAGGCTGGGAGGGGACACTGTTGGGATAGCTGATCCCAACTGGCCAAAGGGATCTTCCATATCATGTGACATCATGTTCAGCAAAAAAAAATGGGTGGGGGTGGTTGGAGGGGTGAGGGGGCAAGCGCTGCTTGGGGACTGTCTGGGCATCAGTCAGTTGGTGGTGAGTGATTGTTTTCATTTGCATCACTTGTCTTTCTTGGGTTTTATTTTGCTCTCTCTCTGTTTGTTTTTTTTTCTCTTCTCCTTACAGTTTAAAAAAAATACTTTTTTTTTTTTAATTATTAAATTGTTTTTATCTCAACCCATGGGTTTCTTTCTCAGTTTTACCCTTCCTAGTCTCCCCCCATCCCACCGGAGGTGAGAGAGCAAGCAGTTGTGCCTGGGAGATTTATTATTAAAACTCTGTCCTTGAGCTTAATCCGGTATTTGGGCTCTCTGCTGAAACCATTAGTGTAATTTTGGTACCAGCTCATGGAGTCAATTAACAATAGTACTTCTTCCTCTGAGAGTTTTTTTTTTACGGAGGAAATACAGAATGGCACCTTCACCACCTGCTTCTGTGACGTCTTCTCCCTCATTACAATAAATCTTCAGTATCTTGAACATCTTTGAGTAATCAAAATACTTCTATTGGTATTTCCAACGAATATTATTTTGGCATTTTCTAAGGTAAACAAGCTATTTAGAAAGATGACCCAGGCCTTGCGGCAGTGTGGCTATGGGTGGCATGGCCTGTGAGAGAATATGGGCAGGTACCTAGAAAGCGCCTCACCTCTGATGGTCTGGAACTGCTCTCCTGAACCAGTGCAATGTCTCGATGAAGTGCTAGAATGTTTGAAAAAAAAAAAAAAAAAAAAAAATGCTGTGGCTATTCCAAAGAGGCACAGCCTATTGTACTGTGCTGGGTGCTAGCCTGTGCCTACCAAACATTGCTGAATGCTATTCAGCACCTTCAAAGTAAAGAGAGGTTCTCTGGGTCTGAAAACATACCAACAGACACTACGGCTAAACCAGAGACCTAGCCCTCAACTACATCAGTCGCCCCTATAATTGAAACAACGGAAGCAGAAATCAACTCGTTTAGTAAGGGAAGAAGAAGCTTCTACTAAGAGGATGCAGGAGAATCAGAGGAAGCAGCCTGTTCTGCAGCAGAGCAGTCACAAGAACAGGAGAGGGAAGAGACTGAAATCATAAATGAGACAGAAACCACCTGTTCTCTATCCCTAAGTGAGCTGGGAGATAAGCAAAAAGATTTCAACCATCAAGCAGGTGAGAAAATTCCCATCTGATTACTCCAATAGTGGGGCCACTAGTCAGGAACTAGAGGGTAAGGGATTCCAGCAGCTGGGATCCCTTGATAGGAATAAGGCCATTGACAAAGCTATTGGAAAAGGGGCAGAAGTCCTCAGTCTTTGGCAGTGACTGCTATCAAGTTTTAAGGACAGCATCCCTTCAAGGAAGATCTTGCAAATTCCCAAAGCAAATGAACCACCACTGAGGGAGGTATCCTGTATTTGAGGGCATTAGCCATGTTGGAGGTGGTCTATAACAACCTGGATGACAACCAGGCATCCAAAGACCCAGATAAAATCCAGTGCACACAGTCCACGTGGCGAAAGTTCATATGAAGTGCACTGACGTCGTATGCCAACACCCTGGCAATAATGAACTGGACAGACACGGAGGCACCACCTAGGGATGGACTGGCCAGACAACTCCGAGTATATAAAGATAACCTCGCTTTCTCCCTATGGGCCTGAGTCTTGTCTGTGGAGAAACTAACCCAAAAATTGTCCCAGCAAGCCACGAAGGGTACGTCTTCCTCACCCATACCAACCAATGCGTCAGCTATTAAAAGTCAGCCTTTTTCTGTTCGAGGGAGAGGGCACTGACAGCACACACGATGTGCAAGCTTATGATCCTGTCTGTTTGACCAGGGGGAGGACATGGGGAAGCGGGGTGGTGAACCTCCCGGGAAACTAGAAGCTCAGGTACACAAACTGCAAGGAAAAACAACAGCCAGAAGGAAAACTTACTGCTCCAGCGCTTGTTAGGCAGACTAGAAGAGTGGATTGTACCTTTGACCCTGATGAAGGGACTTCTGCTTAACAGTTACAAAAAATCAAGTAATGCGTACTCTGACCAGGAATAGAAGGGCCCTGCCTTCAGCCAGGTGGAGGAAAGACATAATAGGCTTTACTGGACTGTGTGGATTCGATGGCCTGGCACATCAGGCCCATGGGATTGTAAAGCTCTAGTGGACACCGGTGCACAGTGTACCCTAACACCACCAGACTACAAAGAGGCAGAATACATCTGTAATTCTGGAGTGACGGGAGGATCCCAAGAACCATCTCTGTTGGAGCCTGAGGTAAGCCTCACTGGGAATGAGTGGCAAAAGCATCCCATTGTGACTGGTCTGAAGGCTGCTTGTATCCTTAGCATAGACTACTTCAGGAGCGGGTAATTCAAGGAGCCAAAAGGATATCAGTGGGCTTTTGGTATAGCTGCCTTGAGTACAGAGAAGAGTAAACAGCTGTCTAGCTTGCCTGGTCTCTCAGAGCATTCATCTATGGTGAGGTTGCTGCAGGTTAAAGAACAGCACGTGCCAGTCCAGTCGTTACCATGACAGTGCACCGGTGACAATATTGCACCAATTGAGACTCCCCGGTTCCCACTCATAACTTAATTTGGTGACCGGAGAGTCAAGGAGTGATCAGTAAGACTCATTCACCCTTTAATACTCCCATATGGCCAGTGCAAAAGTCTGACAGAGAGTGGAGGCTAACAAACAGTGGACTATTGAGACCCGAACAAAGTCACACTGCTGCTGAGTGCTGCTGTACCAGACATGCTCGAACTCCCATATGAACCAGAGTCAAAGGCCCCCAAATGGTATGCAACAATTGATATCGCCAACATGGTTTTCTCAATCCCTCGGGCAGCAGAGTGCAGGCCACGGTTTGCTTTCAAACGGAGGGTTATCCAATACCCCTGGAACTGACTGCACCAGGGGCGGAAACACAGTCCTGCCATTTATCATGGATTGATACAGACTGCACTGAAACAAGGTGAAGCTCCTGAACACCTGCAGTACATTGGTGACATCATTGTGTGGGGCAACACAGCAGAGGAAGTGTTTTGAGAAGGGGGGAAGAATAATCCAGATTCTTTTGAAGCCTGGTTTGGCTATAAAACAAAGTAAGGTCAAAGGACCTCCACAGGAAATCTAGTTTTAGGAATAAAATGGCAAGATGTTTGTTGTCATATCACAATGGACGTGATCAATAAAATAACAGTTATGTCTCCGCCAACTAGCAAAAAAGAAACACAAGCTTTCTTAGATGTCGTGGGTTTTTGGAGAACGCATATTCCACGTTATACTCTGATTGGAAGCCCTCTCTGTCAAGTGACTTGCAAGAAGAATGGCTTTGAATGGGGCCCTGAGCAGCAGCAAGCCTTTGCACAAATTAAACGGGAGATAGTTCCTGCAGTAGCACTTGGGCCAGTCTGGACAGGGAAAGATGAGAAAAACGTGCTTTACATCACAGCGAGGGGCCACAGCCCCATCTGGACCCTCTGGCAGGAAGCACCTGGTCGACTGGCAGGAAGCACCTGGTCGACTCAAGGTCGACCTCTGTTGGAAACTAAAGTTTTACTTAGCATAAGTAGCTAGATTTGTGAAAGCTTAGGCTGCAAGATGTAACCTAGCAACATAGTGAACTTAGGCTGAACACATTCTGAGTCCAAGAAGAGGGCTAGCAGTTTAGTGTGGCTTTGATACATTGTAACTTAACTAACATAATGAGATTGTATAAGTAATATTAGTGAAGGTTGTATGCTTAACATTATGAATTAAAGTGACTGTTATGATCAAAGGAAAGGGAAGTATAATTCTTGGAAATGCAGAAAGGGACCATTCTATCTGGTGTCAGCAGAAAATGGATGAGATCCAGGTGCGGATGGGAGAAAGATCATGAAACTGTCTAAGACACCAAAACTATCATTGTAGTGACAGGACGACGGGGAATGGCTTTAAACCGGAAGAGGGCAGGTTTAGATTAAACATTAGAAAGAAATTTTTCACTTTGAGGGTAGTAAGGCACTGGAACATGTTGCCCAGAGAAGTTGAGGCCCCATCCTTGGAGGTGTTCAAGGCCAGGCTGGACGTGGCCTTGGGCAACCTGGTCTAGTGGGAGGTGTCCCTGCCCATGGCAGGGGGGTTGGAACTCGATGATCTTCAAGGTCCTTTCCAACCCAAACCATTCTATGATTCTATGAAGACCACACATAACTGTTGAACAATTTCTTTGGACAAAAGACACATGCTTGTCATGTGAACAGGTGCATAAATAGCTTACGTAATAGGTTGTGAGGCTTTAAAAAGCACTGGAAAATAACCAAGGGGGTGCCTCTTCAGAGACAGCCAGCTTGACCTGTATTAAACAGACTCTGTGACAGAACCTAGGGTCTGAAGTCTACAGCCAGAGGCTATGATTTGATCCAGCTGCACCTAGATTTCTCTCTGAGAAGGAGTTTAGAAAGCAGTGGGGTCCGATCTGAACCTCATGAATTGGTGGTAGGGTCTTCCCAAACTCTTCTTCAACACCTCTAGGGTTTTGGAGCCCAGGATATACAGGATCTGAAGCTCATTACACTCCAACTGAAAAAGAACTATTAGCAGCCTATGAAGGAATTTGGGACACTGTTGGGACAGCTGACCCCAACTGGCCAAAGGGATATTCTATACCATATAGTGTCATGCTCAGCGATAAAACTTGGGGTGGTACATTGTGGGGGATACCACTGTTCAGGGACTGGTTAGGCATCAGTACATTGGTGGTGAGCAATTGTTTTCATTTGCATCACTTGTGTTTCTTGCATTTTAATTTTCCTCTCTGTCATTTTTTTTCTCTTCTCCTTACAATTATTTTTTTTTATTTTTTCTTTTTAGTTTTTAAACTGTTTTTATCTCAACCCATGGGTTTCTTTCCTATTTTTACCCTTCCTATTCTCCCCCCACCCACAGGGTGGAGTGAGAAAGTGGCTGTCTGGTGCTTAGTTGCCAGTTGGGGTTAAATCACAACACCTGGCCACACCTGTGTGGGAACCTTAGGTGGTGGGTGGCTGTTTTAGACCTGGGCTCTGGCTAGGGTGAGGGGTAGGTGATGGTTCTGGTGCTTGAGACAGTGTAGAGCCCAAGTATTCTGGGGCTGTGAGGGGAAGACCATGGGAAGGTGATGGATTTGAAAAACCTCAGTTATGCCTGGGAGCCATAGCTGTCAGAACTGCATGTTTGACCTATGCTCTGGCAACGGTGAAGATCAGGAGGAGAATTAATGTCAGAGTTAGGTAGAATACAAATACTAGAGCCTTAACGTTTGAGATGCTTTGAAGTGGCTGCCAATGGACAGTGAGGGCTGCCAAATGCTTTCATTCCTGGGGACTTTTTCTTGGGAGTCATTGCTGGAAAGGCTCTGCTTTGGACATAGGCTTAGGGCAGAGTTGAGTAGGGTAGGCAACAGCAGTGGCCAAGAATGAAATCCTTTGGCAGCTCTCTCAGCTTTCCTTTTCAGCCTGTTTGCAGCCCCACCAACACTGGGGCTCTGTGCTTGCTCTAGCACTTACTTCTATCCCACACCACGACCATAAACCTAGACAGGGCTCAGGTTCAAAATGGACACCTGCCAGCTACGGCTCTCACACAGAAATGGCCACGACTGAAAGCTTCTTGCAGCCCTCACCTTCCCTTGGCAGCCTTTTCACCAACCCACTAACACTGGGGGTCTGCAGTTGCTCTGCCCTCTAAAACTCACTTACCCCTCGCCCAGAGCCCAGCTCCAAAACAGACACTCACCACCTAGGGCTCTGAACAGAAGTAGTCAGGACTGAAAGTTGTTGGCAGCCCTCACCTTCCCTTGGAAGTCCCTTCACAGTCAAACAAACACTGGGGCTCTGCATTTGCTCTTGCACATAATCGTCACCTACAGTATAATCACAACCCTAGGCGGAGGACAGCTCCATTACAAACTCCACCAGCGATGGCTCCCTAGAATAAGTGTCCAGGTCTGAAAGCTCTGGCAGCCCTCACCTTCCTTTTCAGCTTCTCTGCAGCCCTACAAATATTGGAGCTCTGCTCGCTCTCTTGCACCTATGGCTAATTCTCATCCTCGTCCTAACCCTTAATAGACCTCAGCTCCAACAGGGATGCTGCCAGCTATCACTCCCATGAAAAAATGCCCTAGACTGAAAGCTTTTGACTGCCCTCACACACCCTTGACTGTTCCTTCACAGCCCCACAAACACTGGCGCTCTGTTCTTTGTCCTGCTCCTTACCCTTGCACTAACCCTAACCAGAACCTTGGTATAATGAGATACCTCACATTTTATGGCTCTTAGGTAAAAGTGGCCAGGACTGAAAACTTTTGGCAGCCCTCACCTTACCTGGGTGGCTATTTTGCACTCCCCCTAACACAGGGGCTGTACTCTTTGTCTTCCACCTAACCCTAACCCTTTTCCTGATCCTGATCTTACCCTATGTTCTTATCCAAAACAGAGCCTTGCAAGCAGTGGCTATCAAGAAGAAGTGGCCAGGACTGAAAGCTTTGGCATACCACGCCTTCCTTCATGAGCCCCTTTGCAGCCCCACAAACAACGGGGCTCTGCTGTCTGTCCTATGACTAAGCCTCACCCTAACCCTAGCCAGAGCCCAGGTCCAACAGGGACACCGTCAGCTATGGCTCCCAAGAAAAAGTGCCAAGGACTGAAAGCTTGTCGCAGCCTCACCAGCCCTCGGCAGACTTTTCACAGCTCCCCTAGCACTGGGGCTATACACTTTGTCTTGCACTGAACCCTAACACTTTTCCTGACACCCACTCTACCCTAAGCCCATGTGCAAAACAGAGCCTTGTCAGCAACGGATGTCTGTCCTGCACCAGGTCTTAGCCATTCCAATCTTCATCAGTTCCCAATATACTCAAAAAGGGAGGCATTTTTCACGGAAGGACTCCAGCACAATTTTTAATAGGCTCAGAGACTCCATGACTGAAAAACTAATTATAAAACCTCTACAACTGACAGACCAAAAGTATGCATATGCAATAGATAGTAAAATAGAGAATTATTTAATAAGCACCCCACAACCTCCCCAACTTTCCAGATTTTCTTGGTATAGAGTTTGCTGTCTAAAACTCAGCTCCATGCTATTTCCTCCTGATTGTCATTAAAGCATTTGAATAAAAGAGTATTTTTTTTTAAATTCCACAGCAGAAATCAGGATGAAGATGTAATCTTCCTCCATGGTTTCCATTTTAAATTTTCTATGCCTCAATACTGCAGTCAGGGATGAGGTAAAACATGTGAGGGGATAGAAATGATAGAAAAGTGAACGTTTACTACTGACTTCTCATTTAATATGAAGAAGTGACTAGAAAGAAAAAGAGATGACACACACACATATAGATACACGCATAAATATGCAAAGACAGAACTAGTATTTCTGTAGAGGTTCCAAAGATTTAAAATAAAGGAGGAAATGAAGCCATGACACATGGTAGTACAAAAAGTCCAAGAACATACTTAATTACAATTCTGATTCCATAACCTATAAGGAAGTATGATTTATTTTCAGTGCTTAAACTGCCAGTTCCTTCTTCAGTGCACGTAAAAATCATTCATTTCTGGGCACTTTGGGCAAACACGTGTTTGCACACTCTAAGGTCTAAAAATCTTTCTGATAATTTCAAGGTTAAAAATGACATCTGCAATTCTAATGTGAGCTGGAAAATGAGGAATCTCTTTTCCAGGAGTTTTCACAGATATTCTGAAAAGATGGGAAAAGTATGGTATGGCATAAGCAATCATGTCTTACAATTTTTGCTAACCAAACAGCTAACGCTGCAGTTTCATAAATAAAAGCATTCAATTTGAATTACCCTGTGACAAATTTAATTAAAATTATTATCTCCTTCAGAATTTACTGTAGCTGAAATTAAATTAGTCTAATTAAAATAGTACAACTTATAATTGCTAGCGCTTTCATCATAGTTTATAACTGATCACATAACTGGATGATGAAGAATCACCTCCCTTGACCTGCTGGGCACGCTTCTTTTGATGCAGCCCAGGATGCAGTTGGCTTTCTGGGCTGCAAGCGCACATTGCTAGGTCACGTTGAGCTTCTCATCAACCAGCAACCCCTCACAGTAAAGAATTTCTTCCTAATATCTCATCTAAATCTACCCTCTTTCAGTTTAAAACTGTTACCCCTCATCCTAGCACTACACTTCCTGATAAAGAGTCCCACCTCATCTTTCCTGTAGGCTCCCTTTAAATACTGGAAGTCTCCTATAAGGTCTCCCTGGAGCCATCTCTTCTCCAGGCTGAACAACCATGACTCTCTCAGCCTGTCTTCGTAGGAAAGGTGATTCAGTCCTCTGATCATCTTCCTGGCCCTCCTCTGGACTCACTCCAACAGGTCCACATACTTCATGTGCTGAGGACTCCAGAGCTGGATGCAGGTGGGGTCTCAGCAGAGCAGAGTAGAGGGAAGAATCACCTCCCCTGACCTGCTGGGTGTGCTTCTTTTGATGCAGCCCAGGATGCAGCTGGCTTTCCGGGCTGCAGGTGCACATTGCTGGGTCATGTTGAGCTTCTCATCAATCAGCACTCTCAAGTCCTTCTCCTAGAGATGCTATCAATGCATTTGCCACCCAGCCTGTATTTGTGCTTGGGACTGCCCCAACCCACATGAACGATCTTGTACTTGGCCGTGTAGAACTTCACGAGGTTTGCACAGACCCACCTCTCAAGTCTGCCCAAGTCCCTTTGCGTGGCATCCCGCCCCTTGAGTGTGTCTACCTCGCCACATAGCTTGGTATCATCGGCAAACTTGCTGAGGGTGCACTCAATCCCACTGTCCGTGTTGCCAACAAAGATGTTAAACAGCACTGGTGCCAGTATCGACCCCTGAGGAATGTCACTCGCCACTGACCTCCACTTGGACACCGAGCCGTTGACTGCAACTCTTTGAGTGCAGCCATCCAGCCTATTCCTTATCGACCAAGTGGTCCATCCATCAACTCCGTATCTCTCCATTTAGAGACAAGAATGTCATGTGGGTCAGTGTCCAGTGCTTTGCACAAATCCAGGTAGATGACATCTGTTGCTCTCCCCTTATCCACCAACACTGTAACCCCATCCTAGAAGACCACCAAATTTGTCAGGCATGACTTGGTGAAGCCACCATCGGCTGTCACTGATCACCTCCTTATTTTCCGTATGCCTTAGTATAGTTTCCAGGAGGATGTGCTTCATGATCTTACTGGGCACAGAGGTGAGACTTCCCTGAGCCTTCCTTTTTTTCCCCTTTTTAAAA
>NW_009649170.1:60702-75342 GCF_000708025.1 Charadrius vociferus | reverse complement strand
TTCCTGGCCAGATTTAACTCTATCAGGGTGTTGGGTTTCCTAACGTCATCCCTGGTTGCTTGGACAATTTCTCTGTATTACTCCCAGGCTACCTGTCCTTGCTTCCACCATCTGCAGATTTCCTTTTTCTGTTTGAGTTTCTCTAGAAGCTCTTTGTTCATCCATGAAGGCGTCCTGGCATTTTTTTCCTGACTTCCTCTTAGTTGGGATGCATTGCTCCTGAGCTTGGAGGAGGTGACCCTTGAATATTAACCAGCTTTCTTGGGCTCTTCTTCCCTCCAGGGCTTTATCCCATGCTACTCTGCCAACCAGATCCTTGAAGAGGCCAAAGTCTGCTCTCCTGAAGTCCAGGGTAGTGAGCTTGCTGTGCACCCCCCTCACTGCCCTAAGGATCTTGAACTCTACCATTTCATGGTCACTGCAGCTGGACCATTTTCTCACCAACAATGCAGGGCTAGTGGGGAATGTGAAGCTCAGGGGCAGCCTTGGCTGCTCAGAAATCAACACAGCAAAGTCAGTTACAGTTCAATGATTAATGATGAGATTCTCAAAAATGGCTAAAAATTCAGAGTAAAAGTTCCAAGGTCACATCAGTGCTTCTGGAAATCCCACCTCTAAAACACTTGGTTTTGCTCTCTGTTTTTTCTTTCCCATACTACTACATACTACTACCTAGACACTTCATACATCAAAGTGTATACTATTAGCATGAGATATTCTGATTTTTTTTGTGTAATTCCTAAAGAAAACTGTGAAAATAAAGAATACAAACTTAAATAAAATCGGAACCTTATATATTTCACCTCAAACTGGTGTACTTTATAAGATCCACTACTACTTATATATCTGAAGCATGATTTTTTTTCACTACAGCTTCTACTTCACAAATGTGGCATCCACCTACAGTTTTGCATTAAAAAATCTACTGCTCATCAAGCAGTCTGCAAAGAAGTAACAGTTCATGGTAACTCTTTCTTTCTTTCTGACCCTAACCGTCGATATTAACCCACTCCCAAGAAACTGTAACACAACTTCAACTGAAAGGGCGTATGTTTCAAATATAAAATTATATTTAATCATTTGTGCAGATGTTTGGTCTATAGATGAAAAATTTCAGAATAACTACTTACATCTTGCTCATAAATGCTCCAAGGAAAAAAAAAAATTATCTGAGACATGCCCTGAGCTATCTAGACATCTTAATAGAGCAAACAATGCTGCTGTGATGCCTGGCTTCACCCTGGGTTTTGCTAAAGAAACACAGCAACTGCCAAACAGAGCTCCTAAATGAGTGACACACCACAGCATTATGTGCACTACAGCAATTCTTGTAGCTTTGCTAAGTTCCTCTCCATCCACTGGATATTGAGCTGAATTGTCTCAATTGCCTCTTTTACATAACGCAGTTGAGAACTCTCCTCTGATTTTGACTCAAAAAATGACTTCACCTGCATAGCAAGAGAAAAGAAAGAAAAAGAAAATTTTAACTAAAATCAACACTGGCCACACAAATAGGTTCAGAAACAAAGGCTACAAATAAGTTGCAGGAAATCTATTCCCAAGGATCATTTGTATCTATGCAGTAAGCAAACCTCTCGAGTTCCCAAAATGTGAGGAAAACATTTTTTCATGGGAACTGCAGCAGTAACTCATTTGGTTCCAATAAATTATTTCACCAACAAACACACATTCACTTATCATATTCATCACAGAGCAATCACAGAGCACTCAAAGTTCTGGAAAAGGAGTCTTGATCTGTGACAAAGAATTGATTGTTGCAAGCAACCTTCTTCAGTGCTCTGGAATGATCCCCACACCCACTCATCATTACAATTTTCAATGTTATCACTTAAAATACTACAGATCAAACCATAAACAGCTATCTCTACCAAATTATCTGAATGAAAATATTAGACTAAACCATTATTGACACGTTGGCTTCAAGGCCTTGTTAGGGAAGACAACAGAGACTTTTGACAGCAATTAACCAGCTCTTAAGTGATAGTCAACCTCCAAAATAGCTTCTTGGGATTGCTGACAGCAAAAATAACATAAAGCAATTTTTATGGCACTCCACCACATTACAGAGATGCACAAAGCATAGCTTGTTTATGAAATCTAGACCAGTATTGTGTCTAGACCAAATAATTATTTTGGGAGAGAGTGTATTCCAGTGAACAGGAAAACAAAACAGTATGAGCATGACTGGGTTCAACTCTATACGCAATTCTGCCACAGACTCAGTATGTAATCTTCAACATGTTTCTATATATATTTGCTGTGTGTGAAACAGGGAAAGCAATAGATGTATATCATTGCAAAAGGGCCTCAAGGACAGAAAAAAAGTGTTTTCCTCGTTCCTCAATTAAATGAAAGCAGCACTGGCACTCAAAAATATGCCTTTCTCACAGATTAAGGCACCAACCTCAAGTAGATGCGCCTTTGTTGCAAACTGAGAAGTTGACCAACTAATGATATTCTGGATAGTATATGAGCCTAGGTGAAACCTGAAATACAAACAAAGAAGTTATTTTTAACTAGGAGCCACTTTAAGATACAGGTTCAGAAATCATTAAAAGCACTTGAATTCAAGTTTTCGCACCTCATTTTTCAAAAGAGATACAAGGTCTTAGAAGTCCAAGCCTTAAGTCCTTAGAAGTTCCCTAATCCCTCTAAAAATTGAAATTTAGAGCAAAAGAGACATGGAAAATTTTCAAACTTCTATCACAGTTCAAATAGTAAAGAACTGGTTACCAAGACCTGTACTTGTGGTATGTATTGCCTATTGTATCCTGGGCTGCATCAAAAGAAATATGGACAGCACTCTGAAGGAGGTGATTCTCCCCCTCTATTCTGGTCTTGTGAGACACCACCTGGAGTACTGCGTCCAGGTCTGGGAGTTCTCAGTACAAGACATGGACCTGTTGGAGTGAGTCCAATGGAGGGCCACGAAGATGATCACAGGGATGGAACACCTCCCCTATGAGGACAGGCTGAGAGAGTTGGGGTTGTTCAGTCTTTCAATACTTAAAGGGGGCTTATAAGAAAGATGGCGACAAACCTTTTAGCAGGGCCTATTGCGACAGTACAAGCGGTAATGGTTTCAAACTAAAGGAAGGTAGATTCACACTTGACATAAGGAAGAAATTTTTTATTTCAAGTGTGGTGAAACACTGTAACAGGTTGCCCAGAGAGGTGCTAGATGTGCCATCTCTGCAACCTGATCTAGTTGAAGATGTCCCTGCTGGTTGCTGAAGGGTTGGTCTAGATGACCTTTAAAGGTCCCTTCCAATCTAAATTATTCCATGATTCTACGAAACTCTACAGTAATTGAATTTGCAACCAGATTTCATTTCAAGCAAAGTAATTTTGTAATAGAGGTTATCAAGAGCTTACTAGAGCGGAAATTTTCATCCAGAAGAAGCTTTTTTAGCAATGTGAAACTGTTCCAAAGCAAAGCTAGGATTTAGAAACATAGTTTTCCATGTATTGTTAGCTTTTTGAGGACTTGCAGGCCAGCTCTCCTGCTGGGTACCCTTCAAGGCCAGTTAAGGACAACATGTATTTCTAAAGCAATTAGGATTTTTTGGTTATTTGGTTTTGGGGTTGCTCTAAAAAGGCAGAAATAAAAAATGCTGAATGAATTGCCTGGGCCTGCTTTTGAGTGAATTTGATCCACGTAAACACCATGCATCTGCAGGAATCATCTTAGAGACGGCATCCTTCTAAGAGAAATTCAAATCAAGATTTTTTAGAATTACTATGAGGCTCTAGGAGCCTCCAAAGTCCCATCAACTATTGGTGAGACTTCAAAGTTTATGTTCCAAGTTATTTTTGTAAAATCAGATTTTTAAAGAGTTTTTACAATTTTAATACAAATCTTCTTATAGGAATCCAACTGTTTATTATCTTGGGCTTGAAAGAAATGAACAGGTGCTTTTGCCACTGTGAGTGTGAAGTTTCACAGAATCACAGAATGATAGGGGTTGGAAGGGACCTCTGGAGATCATCTAGTCCACCCCCCCTGCCAGAGCAGGGTCACCTACAGCAGGTTGCACAGGACAGCGTCCAGGCGGGTTTTGAATGTCTCCAGAGTGGGAGACTCCACCACCTCTCTGGGCAGCCTGTTCCAGTGCTCCACTACCCTCAAAGTAAAGAAGTTCCTTCTCATGTTAAGATGGAACTTCCTATGTTCAAGTTTATGCCCATTACCCCTCGTCCTACCACTGGGCGCCACTGAAAAAAGACTGCTCCCATCCCCCTGGCATCCTCCCATTAAGTATTTGTATGTATTAATAAGATCCCCCCTCAATCTTCTTTTCTCTAGACTAAAGAGACCCAAGTCCCTCAGCCTTTCCTCATAAGAAAGGTGCTCCAGTCCCCTAATCATCTTTGTTGCCCTTTGCTGGACCCTCTCCAGCAGTTCCCTGTCTTTCTTGAACTGGGGAGCCCAGAACTGGACACAGTACTCCAGATGCGGTCTCACCAGGGCAGAGTAGAGGGGGAGGATGACCTCCCTCGACCTGCTGGCCACACTCTTCTTGATGCACCCCAGGATGCCATTCGCCTTCTTGGCCGCCAGGGCACATTGCTGGCTCATGGTCATCCTGTTGTCCACCAGGACTCCCAGGTCCCTCTCCACAGAGCTGCTCTCCAGGAGGTCAGCCCCCAACCTGTACTGGTGCATGGGGTTATTCCTCCCCAGGTGCAGTACCCTACACTTACCCTTGTTGAACTTCATAAGGTTTCTTTCTGCCCAACTCTCCAGCCTGGTGAGGTCACGCTGTAAGGCAGCACAGCCTTCTGGCGTGTCAGCCACTCCTCCCAGTTTTGTGTCATCAGCAAACTTGCTGATGGTACACTCTATCCCTTCATCCAGATCATTGATGAATATGTTGAACAAGACTGGGCCCAGTACTGAACCCTGAGGGACACCACTTGTTACTAACCTCCAACTAGACTCTACACCACTAACCACAACCCTCTGAGCTCTATCTGTAAGCCAGTTCTCAGTTCAGCTACATCAAACGCCTTACTTTCGTGTAAGCTTTTTCCAGTTCTCTTTGACAAAGTCCCAGGCCAGCAAATATCCAGGCAAACTCTGGCTAACAGTTGCTATGATATGCGAAAGCTCCTGTGCCCTGATGACTTCTCCTTCAAGGCTGTTCTGCATTAACCTAAAACACAAAGCATATGAAAAGGGACAAGAAAAAACCCAACTATTTATATCTTCAAATGATTCTCCTGATATTTCTGAACTAGACAGAAAAGATTATATAACAGATCAAACAACAAGCCACTTCTGGCACCTTGAACACACTGATGCTCCATTTCATAACCACTGTACGTATCTAGCTTTAGTTTCCAAGTATCAGAGTGACTTTAGCTTTAAACCAAGTATCTGAATTTTCATTGTTGTTGGAAAAGATGAAGTAACTTCTAACAACTTGTAAAAGAAAACATAATACATTGAAAATTTAAGAGACAAATGCTGTAACAAGAATCATCTAGCAGCACAACCTTGGTGACCTCCAAGCAGTACTGAGATGTGGTCTATAGAGAGGTATTGGAGCATAAAGGGAGGTCAAAATGACAACCAAAGGAAGAAAAAAGAGAAAAAAAAAAAACCAAAGAACCCCCCCAACTAGTTATAACCTTGGTTATAAAGATAGACCAATCTTGTAAGACTCCATAGAACAGTGTTCAATTTTATTACCTTTACCACAAAATCCGCAATTTTGCGTTACCAATAGCGCAAAGCCTTTAAGTTCAAGTGTTTTCTCTTTATGCATAATCAGAATTTGGCCTTTTGAGCTACACTATTATGTAAATTATTTTAAAGTCAAAACTATCAGGTTCTTCATGTTTATGGAACCCTGTACAAAACATGTGGATAGATTATCTTTAGCAATCAGATATTTTTTTTCACAATACAATAAGGCAATACATTTTTTCAAATATTTTAACGCTTTTAATTTATGCAGCACACAACTTTTTGGCTCCTTCATACCAGATCATCTTTCTGACATCTTCTGTGCTGGCCAAGGCTTCAATCATTTTGCTTTTCTCTGCTTCAGAAACTGAAGAGCAGTACATCTTCAGGAGGAATTCCCAGCCATCACTAGATTTGGCTCCAGCTGTAAATATGGCTTTCATAACATCACTAGGCAAACTACAAGGAAAAACAAAACCAACAACAAAACAAAACAACAGCAAAAAAACCAAACAAGCACAAAGGGGATATAAAAATGCTCATCTGAGAAAAGAAGGAAGAAAAGTCACAAAATGAAAAGATTAGCTTGAAAGAGATGCCTGCCTTTTGAGCAATTTAATTGTGTAGCAATTGTAATTTTGCTGGACTGAATTCGTGCTAGTCTAATACTTTTAAGTCACTGGAAAAAGGCAAATCATACTAGTCATATGAAAACACTGTAAATTGTACAAAAATCTGAGTAATTTTCTGTGGCTCAAAATGCACATGAATCCAAAGCAGAATGAATTCTACAAGATAAAAGGGTATGCTTCAACGTTGCTTCTAAGTAATCCTCCTTGAGCATGCAGCTTAGAAAATGCAGATGGAAGCTATTTGTGGCTGGTTTTGCAGTCACACTTAATGAGACTGCAGAAAAAGTCTTAAATTCTATCACAGTTCTCCCTTTCATCTTAAAACAGCAATTACTCCTACATGAGGAACTGTAAAAGACAGAATGACATGCTTTACCAACATTGGTGGTGGTGGTGGTATGTGGGTTTTTTTGGTTTGTTTTGTTTGTTGGGGTTTTTTTCCCCAAAACAACGGTGGCAAGGTAGCAGGAAAACAGGCAGATACAAGAAGCTGAAGTCCAGTTTTTGTGGTACCTCCTTGTTCCATTAGACTTCATCCATTTCTCAAACATCTCAGTGGCAGTTGTTCTACAGTTTCTCACATTATGGGTGCAGGCAAAAGTTAGCAGTGTTGACCGGAGCTCTCGTTCAGAGAGGGTCCCATCATCTGTCCAACGCTGTTGATCAATTTTATCACCAAACAGGTGCTCTATTCTATGCTAAAGGAGGAAAAATTATGAGTACTAGCTAATTCTTCCCAAGGGGATTTTCTGTATACAAAAGTAGTTTAAAAAAGAAAAAAAAAAGCTAAGGTTTAGAACTGCGGAAGTTAAACGTGGTAGTTTTTCATTTGCCTATTCCAATTTACATGTACCATTTCTTACTGTGTGAATAAATATCAGATACCACATAGATCTGAAAGATGGGCCACGTCTACATCTTAAGTTGCACATGAAAACTGAAGACTAGTCTTTGAGCTACGGGTCTGACTTGTATGTCAGTCACAACTAACTACAACTCCTGTATGTTTAGCTGCTTTTAAGTCCATCAAGTGACAGTTCATACACCTTAGTTTAGCACAAACAAACCAACCTTTATCTATAGGCTGAACACCATTCACATTTGTAGTTTTGTAGCTTGCCAAAACCACAGCTAGGTGCCTGACTAGCTACCGCATCTCAGCTGAAACACTTGAACTTAAATATAACCTCATAGACACTGCATTGCAAACCATAGCTTGGGCTGTTTATCACAGCAGATCTGTAAAACTTTTGAATAAATACTAAATAAGAAAAATTGTTATAGTAGCGTTAACTTCAAATTATAATTTACAGAAAACTAAGACATACCATGACTCGTGCTGCCAGTTGTTGTTCACTATTTTTCTCTAGAAGGCTGTATATAAGACTCAGCTGAAACAAAGCTTGAGTGAGTGGTGCAGTGCTGCTCTCTTTCTTAAGGTAACCAATCAGCTCAAAGGCCTTTTCCAGAGACTCTTTTCCTAGACTATAGGTCAATGAATACAAACATTAAAATGGCTTTCAAACCAAAAGTACTCCCTGAAATAAGATCAGAAGTGATGCTCTCCATTACACTAACAGAGGAATAGGTGAATAGAGGGAGTAACATGAGAAACACTTTAGATGTCAAGATTTTTATATTACTACATTAGTCAGATAGCAAAGCAACAACGGCCACTAACATGCCGTCAGTTAACAAAAATGAAGATAGGTAAGGAAGTGCGACAATAATATCTGAAAATATTTATCATAAACGAGGGTATTCAGATACAGGAAGCTGACAAAGAGGCCATCCAGAATGCCCAGCCTCCCCTGCTCTGATGGCAGTGGTGAAAGACAAGACAGGGAGCAAGTAAAAAAATGGCAGGCAAATAGATTACTTCTCTAAAGTGGAGGACTCATTGAGAGAGTACAGGAAAACAGTCAGCTAAGCAGATTATCAGACACTAAAGAAAACACTCTCTTCCAGAAATGGAAGCTATCGTGTGGCTCTTTGTGATGCAAATAAATAGATGTTGCTATAAAGAACAGGAAGATAACATCTAAGACTAACATGAAAGCATGACTGAAATAACTTAAAAATAAATATTAGTGAACTGTTTCAATAAGCTAATAAAGACTGAATTAAAACTCCCCTGAAGCAGTCTTCTCTAGAATCTAAGTCTGTTTTTCTTTCACTTGGAAAAAACTTTAAACACATATTAACTATGTTTTCCAATATAAAAGTCTTACCTTGAAAGCCTGAAGATATTGTTAATCAAATTGGCTCTGTCTTTAGGACTCAAAGCAGTGTGGTTATTTTTCAACAGATCAGTCAGCGTTTTCCAGTCTTCAGCATAGTGTACTACGTAATAGCCATTCATGTCCACATTGAATTTTATCCATTCAACCTCTTCTGGAAGTTCAATGACAGCTAATGGGCAGACAGTCAGTTAGCAGCAGAAACAAAAATGTAGCAATTATTTGTTCAAATCCAAATCTATGAAGTAGACTGGTTCTGTTGTAAAATCACCAAATTTGATTATAGTAGAAATACAATGTTAAAATGTTTTGAAACTTGTAACCATAGGACCCTCACCAGGTAGTTACTGGTTTGTATCAAGAAACTAATAAGAACGGGATGAAACAATGAAAAATTGAATAGAGAAGTTTTGTTTGAGTACTGTAACTATAGAAACTCATTATGCACCAGTGATGCTGCTTGAAACCCCCTTACCCTTCCCATCTTGATTTAAATATCAAGAACCAATTAATAGATATTATTAGGAATAATTGTTGATAATAATCAATGAAGATTAAAACCATTATATGTATTTTCTGGTAAGTAATTTGTGTAATGGTAGCTAGGTATGATCTAAACTAATTGTTGAACAACGTAGCTTTGATATACCAGTCAAGAAACTGATAAGTTGTAGGACTGGTTAGTAAACTGAAAAAGTCTTCTGGAGGTTCCAAGATTAAAGGGGGAACGGAATTTTGCAACCAAGCTGAGCGTGCGCAAAGATCGGGTTCACTAGCAGACACAATGAGGAAGACTATGTATGACCACCAGAGGACCCTGGATGACCACCAGTGTACCTGAAAGTGCATGCGTCACAGACATTTACATATATTAATGAGTTTTTTTGAAATCATATGAATATGTTAATTGTTTCTCAGAAATATGATGAATATGTATATTTTGATTGTATATAATTTTTGTAGTGGAGCAACTCAGCACACACACTAGGTTGAGTGATTGGCTGTGTGTCCAGTGCCGTAATAAAGAAGTGCCTGCTTTCTAAACTTAAACTAAGTCTTAGAAAGTTTTGTTTCTGCCAATTTATGGTAACAGTTTCAGAGAGTCAATAAATCCTTTTCCACTCAATAGTTCCCCCTACTATGAAGAAGGAATAGCCAGTACAGTATCACGATTTGCTCCGAGTTGTACCTATGCAGTTAATTACTCAGCGCAGTGACTTTTCTTGTTCTGTCCAGTCCTCATTTAAAACAACTCCATCTTGTCTCTGCCCGCTTTCATATATATATATATAAAGAGCATCATATAAAGAAATAGAGAAATGGAGACAGCATTGAGTAGATGAAAGGACACACTCTAGTTTCAGACTTAACTAGATACCAGAAGAGAGGCTTTGGGAAAAAGTTCTTGATTTCACTTGGTTCTATAACTCTTGCCAAAAGCATAAATTTGCGTAGCACCTACAATGCCTTTGAAATGTAGTAAATATTTTACCTCAAACACTTTTGTACCTCTCTCCTACTCTCATACCTGCCACATCCAAGTTTCTACGGTCACTGAGGAATTAGTATGATGAACATGAGACCACCAACAGGGCAATTTAAGGTGAAACAAAAATGATCAAATCAGGCTACTTCCCTATTAGTTCTATTAAGATCAAGGAAACATTCAATTAAACAGCTTTGGTTTTCTATTCTGACAATTCATGATAATTTTTTCTAAAACTCCATCTCAAATTAAAAAGCCCAGGAATACGGTGAAGCCTTTGTAAAACCAATGTCAGAATGACAAAAACCAACATGATTTACTTTAATTATAGTAGTTCTAAAGTTATTTTAGAGGGGTGGCAGTTCATAAAAATCAGTAATGAGTAAAAATGTCATGATCAAGTCTAAGAATTTGATTTTAAATTTGTATAGTTTTATTTCAAAAAGTAGAGGTATGAGATAGGTTTATGGATTAAAAATAATTGCCAGTTAAATGCACCAAGAACTTTAACAGGGAAAACAAAAATACAATAGCAGATGTAAAATGATCAGTCAGACCAGCTTCAATAAACGCAAAAACCTATTCATGTCAGTGGAAAGAGACAGACAAAGTGATTTTTAGCATGATACTGCACAAAAGTGCATAGCAACTATTCACTTGGTAAGGAAAAAAACCAGGGTGAATTAAAAAAACACCATAGACTAACAATTTAGGATTCAAACTAGGCACTGCAGCAAAGGCAGAGAGTTTATGTGAAAAGATCTAAAGGTTTCAAGTTCTACAACAGCATTCTCAAAAACATAATGTGTTCCAGATGCAATATTTTCTTACACCATCAAAGAAAAGAAATAGTATTTCAGTAGAAAGTTACTTCCTCACATTTCAGTACAGTGGCAAAACAACTCTCCCATTACTCTCTCTCAAAAGGACACTGAGAGATTTTGTGCATGCGCTGGGATCAAAAGACCAACACTAATGATGCCACCACCAATCTAGATCTTGGCTCTAGATCTGTGTGATTATTTTGTATGACATACGCCTTCATCTTCACATTTTACGCAAATATGCACTCAGAAGGATCAGTAATCTATAGCACTTAAGTAACTTGCTACAGAAGTGTTGAGTCACATACCTGACTTTTGGTCCAGTAGATATGCATTAGTACAATGGGTAAAGTTGCAGCTACTAGTTATGTAGGTGAGAGGAATATGCCACAGATAACTGCAAAGGAAAGCAAAGGTTTACTGACATATTAAACACATATTATTTATCTTTAAGTGTTTGTTTTGTTGTGGTTTATTTTTTTAAAATTTAAGCATTTTAATATATTAGTAGTATTAGAACAACTGCATGCTGTGTAAAATAATAAAGTATAAATCTCACTCATATAATCAGTATATGATAAAAGAATACATGTACAGCATGTACAGCAATTATTTTTTTATCCTCACCATGTTAACAGGAAAATTTCATAGAATCATAGAATGGTGTGGGTTGGAAGGGACTTTTAAAAGTCATCTAGCCCAACCCCTCTGCAATAAGCAGGGACATCTTCAACTAGATGAGATTGCTCAGAGCTCCGTCCAACCTGACCTTGAACATTAGCAGAGACAGGGCATCCACAACCTCTCTGGGAAACCTGTTACAGAGTTTCACCACCGTCATCACAAAAAATTTCTTCCTTATATGGAGTCTAAATCTACCCTTCTTTAGTTTAAAACCATTGCCGCTTGTACTATCACAACAGGCCCTACTAGAAAGTTTGTCCCCATCTTTCCTTTAAGTATTGTAAGGCCACAAAATGTCTCCCTGGAGCCTTCTCTTCTCCAGGCTGAAAAACCCCAACTCTCTCAGCCTGTCCTCACAGGAGAGGTGTTCCACCCTTCTGACAATTTTTGGGGCCCTCCTCTGCACTCAATCCAACCAGTCCATATCTGTCTTGTACTGAGGACTCCCAGAGCTGGATGCAGTACTCCAGGTGGGGTCTCATGACAGCAGAGTAGAACGGCAGAATCGCCTCTCTCTACCTGCTGGCCACGCTTTTTTTTATGCAGCCAGGATGTGGTTGGCTTTCTGGGCTGTGAGCACACATGCTGGTTCTTGTCCAGCTTTTCATCCACCAGTACCCCCAAGTTCTTCTCAGCAGCACTACTCTTAATCCCTTCATCCCCCAGCCTGTATTGATACAGGGTGTTGCTCTGACCCAGGTGCAGGGCTGTGCACTTGGCCTCATGAGGTTCACATGGGCCCACTTCTCAAGCTTGTGTGGGCCTCTCTGTAAGGCACCCCATCCCTCAGGCATGTCAATCACAGCACTCAGCTTGGTGTCATCTGAAAACCTGCTGAGTGTGCATTCAATCCCATTCTCTATGTTATCAGTGAAGACATTAAACAGTGCTGGTTGCTGCATGGATCCCTAAGGGACACCACATTTTCTAGTACTTCTTCCTCAGCTCCAGCATGCTAAGTAGCTTGTCCAAAGCCATATGAACATGAAATCTCTAGTTGTATCAGAAATTTAGCTAGTATTTTTTCACCTCAGTCCAATATTCTGTCTTCCCGACATTTTACAAATTTTATTTTTAAAAAAAACCCACAATTTCTGTTGATTCGAGTACAAGACTCAAATTCTAAATCATGGTAATAAAAATCATAATTGATTGCATACCACGAAGACTGTCTCAATCAAACTGCAAGCTGGAAAAATAAATGCTATTGTGCCTCATAATGATGGTAAGGACTATTTAGAGAAAACACAACTTTGAGTGAGTTGCACACATGCATTCCAATTTTGACAGGGACCCCTTCTGTGTATGACTCACACAGAGCGCTCTTCTTCAAAAGCTTTTCATGCACTGCTCAATTTGACATCGACCAGAAACAGAAGAATAATTAAGCCTAACAATCCTTCCCTTTTTCCTTTGCCTTTCAACCATGCATCACTTTCCTTCCTCCGCATAACAAAAATAAA
Organism: Charadrius vociferus; assembly: GCF_000708025.1. Classification (NCBI taxonomy): domain Eukaryota; kingdom Metazoa; phylum Chordata; class Aves; order Charadriiformes; family Charadriidae; genus Charadrius; species Charadrius vociferus. The sequence goes on along the minus strand of NW_009649170.1, from coordinate 62,300 downwards.
ACAAAGCCCTGTAATTTCCAGCATTTCAAGAGACAAATTCCTTTTACAGGCCCGATTCTGCAAGATGAAGCAATGGACTCAGTTCCTGTTAAGACTTCAAACAACTGAATAAAACCACCAAAATCTCAAAAGAAGTTAAACTTACATATTTCTGTTTATTACAAAATACAGTAAGGTTCATATTATAAGACATATTTGCAGCAAATTCATTTTTACAATTAGCAACTGCCACAACTTTGCTTCTTCAGCATTTGCATACGTAATTCCTTTTAGTTTTTGGTACAATGGATATTGACTCTCATATACTCAGCCATTTGCTGTCATGCATTAGTACCATCTTATATTTTTTTAAGCCAAGAAAGCTTTGATTCTAGCTTCTCTACTTTCCTCTAACAAAGCCCAAGATGTGCACTGAATTTTGGCAGGAAGGAGTAGACTCTAACGTAAGACATATGCATCTGTAACTTCTGCAAATTTCTGCAACCTGCCTACCCTTGAACTTCTCATTAACCACACAAAACTTTCTGAAATTAGAAGAAAACTTTACCTGTGAGATCTGCCTTTTGGTATTAAAAAACCCAAAGAATTCATTCTACTATTTACCACAACTCATCATCTCAAGCTTAAAAGCTTCAGGAAAGTATGCAAATAACAAATTCAGCTTACAAAAGGTGCCACAGATTTTTACCAGTTGCTTGGGTGGAAATAGACATGGATCTTCAGGCAGATATTAGATGTGTGAATTTCTGTGCCAAATTCTCTATTACTACCTGCTTCAAAGAAAATACTAGAACTCTTGAATACAAGTGAGAAAGGTGTACAAGATACAAGAAAGATATCTGTTTTAATGGATAAAAAGTATTAAGAAGGTAATAACCTTGCATCTGATGTCCAGTTTTCTGTTTCCACATGATATAAAAATTTCTCTTGTTGTACAGAAATAATCTTTCCCTTTCGGACAACAGTGACTAAAGGAAATCCTTTATGCAGAATCCAAGTTTTCATCAACTTTTTTACATCTAATGTTCCATTGGTAATCTGTAAAAAATAATCATAACATAACAAGAAAATAACAAATGGAGAACATTTTTAAACTTTCCTCCTTAACTTACCACATAAGTAGTAGTATGATTCTGTACTTCTAAACAATCACTTTGACACTGAGCTTGTAAATTTCATATGCACTAATTTAGGGGAGCAAGTATTTTTTATTTTCTTAAGGTGAGGGAATCCTAGCCAAGCAGTGGAAATACAAATTGGAAACATCAGGTAGGTTGAACTGGTATTTCACAAAAGTGGAGAAGAGAATGTTACAGAAACTAATACTTCCTCCCCAACAGGCAAGTTGCACCAAGGTGCAAGTATTTGAGTTGCACCTGGGGAGGAAGAATGCTAAGCACCAGTATAGGTTAGGGGTAGACCTGCTGGGAAGTAGTTCTGAGGAGAAGGATCTGGGGGTCCTGGTAGATAGTAAATTGTCAATGAGCCAGCAATGTGCCCTTGTCACCAAAAAGGCCAATGGAGTCCTGGGCTGCATAGGAAAGAGTGTGACCAGTAGGTCGAGGGAGGTCATTCTCCCCCTCTACTCGGCACTGGTG
>NW_009649170.1:36962-60643 GCF_000708025.1 Charadrius vociferus | reverse complement strand
AGTCCAGCGAAGGGCAACCAAGATGATTGAGGGATTGGAGCATCTCCCTTATGAGGAAAGGCTGAGAGAGCTGGGACTCTTTAGCCTGGAGAACAGAAGGCTGAGAGGAGACTTCATTATTGCTTACAAGTATCTAAAGGGTAGGTTGAAGAAGGATGGAGCCAGACTCTTCTCGGTGGTTCCCAGTGACAGGACGAGGGGCAATGGGCACAAGTTGGAACATAGGAAGTTCTGTTCCAATACACGGAAAAACTTTTTTACAGTTAGGGTGACAGAGCACTGGAACAGGCTGCCCAGGGAAGTTGTGGAGTCTCCTTCTCTGGAGATTTTCAAGACCCGCCTAGATGCAGTCCTGAGTAATGTGCTCTAGGCAATCCTGCTTTAGCAGGGTAGTTGGACTAGATGATCTCTAGAGGTCCCTTCCAACTCTGAAAATTCTGTGATTCTGATTCTGTGATTCTGTGATCTGTGTGGTCTCTCTAGCCACCCTGTGTGGATATGACCATCTCTCTGTGGTATGTTCTCTACATATGCATCACTGAAGATGGTTAGTCAGAAGGCTCCATCTTGCAGAGGCTGAGGAAAGTCTATTTTCCAGTATAAAAATCACTATACAAAGCAGAATAGTTCTCTGTCATATGACAGCCACAGTATGATATCAGTAATAAATGGCAAACTAGTGATTGTGTATGACTAAACACAAAAATTTACAGCCACCTGTGACAGCTGACAATAACTAACACTGGCTCCAGCTCTGCAGAAGTTCAAATATCATAAGGTAAGATGCCAAGAACCAAAACTAAATATTAAGTTAGTATCCTGCCTATCACTCAGCTTCTGTGAGGGAACCTTACATGTATTTCAGAGACTGTAATACATACTGAGCAACACACACAGAGAAATCTGTTCCCTTCCCTTATACAATTACCTTGATACCCCTTGAGAATACTCAGCAGCTCTTTCTTGTTGGGATCACTTTCTTTGCACACACTGTCTCCCTCTTGCACACTCCCCCGCCCCTTGCACTCTTCTTCCCACTCTCTCTCTGTCAGTTGCTCTCTCCCTTGCACTCTTCCACTCCCACCCCTTCCTTGCTCTCTCTCCCTCCTGCTGTCTCTCCCCCCTCCTTCACATGCACCCTCTCACCCCTGCCCTCCCCAGCTCCCACAGGCTTGTTGACTTGCTCTCTCCTGCCTGTACCCTTGTTTTCTTGCATTCTTGCTCTCTCACCCAACACCCACTTTAATGAGACACAGCCTTATGCCTGCCTTAATATTTGAGAGCTGCTGAACTAAACTGCCCCCTACAATCTGTTTTCCTACAATTCCAGCACTGCTTGTTGAAACAGAAGCTATCACTGAAACAAAGTTATACCAGCACAGAATCCCAAGACCTCTACGGCCGTTACTATTCCTTGAAAGTGAAGTTTTGACCTGCATTTAAGATGACTTAGTTTTATTCTGGTCTTAACACACTAAAAATGCAACTCCAGAAAGGATATGTACATACTGATGTGTCCACACATGTTGCTGATGCATGGCACTGCATAGCCACTTTTTTTGGGATGATACTTAATGGACTCCTAGAAGCTACAGAAATCTCCATATCTATATGACAGGTGATTAGCAAGAACTTCAGAGTATTTACCTGCAGTCTGTTATCTTATTTCTTTCACAAACAAGGAAATAAATAAAAAATTACAACACACTTAAAGAAGTGAAAAAACAAGCACAGCATATCAAAGATGGATACCTCATTCATGCTGTCCCACAAGTCATCACTCTGAGCAGATCCATAGTTGTGATTACGCAAGTATACCTCAATGCCAGCTTGGAAAACATCCTTAGTTAGATACTGCTTCAGCATCAAAAGAAGTGAAGCCCCCTTTAGGGAGAACAAAAAAGAAAAGGAATTGGCAAATTAAAGTTATAGAACTTGCTGAAGCATATGCATATTACAGCTTTTTCATAGTACAAGAATAACTCAGAAGCTGGCAGATCTTATTCCAAACTATATCTTTTGAATAAGTAACTTAACACTCAGTTGCCTTCAAAAAATATTTTTTTAATATTTCATAAATTCCAAATACAGTTACAAAAAAGGAAAATATGGCTTGAAATTTTTTCCTAGCTGCTTTGGAAAAAATATTTTTTAATATTTCAAAGACTCAAAATATTGTTGCAAAACAGGCTAATAGAGCTTGACATTTTTTCCAACTAATATAATCTCAAAATATTGGCTTCCTACTGATAAGTCTCTGCTGGCTGCCAATATTTCATTAGCAATACTCTTCTGGTACAGAACTGCACTTGTAAGACAGTGCTTAGCAGTCATATGACCTAAAGTTACATCAAAAGCCTAAAAACATGTGAAAAAGATGAGATATACTTAGTAGGGTGAAGGCTGCCTGGTTAATCTAATTATTCATGAAACAGCAAGAATACCCCTCACTATAGTTTTAATAATATGGTCATAATTTCCTCTCCTGCATGCATCCATACTTAAACTATAGCTCTACTACTTTCTTACTGTTATACTGTTCCAAACACTCTGTTGTTGCAGGTGGATTGTTTTCCCACCCTTGAGTGATAAGTTTACTGATAGTCTGCAAAACAACCAGGCTAAAAATAGTTTTGTACAATAATTCCTATTCCAGACAGTAAAATGTAGAGGTCACCTACTAGTCTGTGTCAGTTGGTAGTATAGTAAACCAAAGAAAGTTACACAATTCAGTAACAAACCACCCTTAGCTCTTTAGGCACCACATTGCAGGTGTCTTCCCCCTCAAATTACCAAGAGTGTTAGCTAACATATAGAGCGAAGGGTGGTAGAAAACAAAGACTGCATTCATGAATGAGGAGCTATGCAATGAAAGCCTCTGAAACATAGAAAGCAGCCATGAAAAACCTGTTTGTGACAATGCAAGGCCAAAACTTCTTTTGGTTAGCTCCCAGACTCAAAGGTGTAGGTTGCTACATTTCTATTCAGAAGGTGCACATACTTATTAGTAGCAATAAAGTAATTCTCCAAATATAACACTTTATTAAATGACTGAAACTCCATCCCAAACACTTATGGAGTATTTCCATTACAATTACTTAAAGTTTTGATCAGGCAAAGAGTGACAGAATTGTTATCTCTGAAGTTAGTTGCCTCCAGACATGATCATGCACGATGCATAGCTTCCAGGAGCTCACCAAAAAGGTGAGCTTGAGATTACTTGAGATACCAACACTGAAGCACGAAACAACACCTATACCCTTTGATATACAGTGTAGGGAAAGAAATCAAATCCATTTCACAACCAAGGGAAGCTAAAAATCACATTTGTCTGTTCCTGTAGTTCAGAAAAGAGAGACCAAAATAAACAGAAGCATATCACTATTGTAGGCCCATTTGGCATCTCAGACTACTGAAGGATGCCAGACAACACATGTTGACCAACCGAGACTTGCAAAAAGAAATCAGAGGAGACCAATAAAGACAGCCGTGGAAACTGCATTCCACTGAGCAGAGGAAGATGTAGTATTTGACTATTTTCTAGTAAGCACTAGCTGTCCCCATGGTTTCGTATTAGATGAAAATACAAGCATACACAGGTAGTGGAGGAAAAAAATAACAGCTAATTCAAATGATCTAAAAGGCTTTCCTCCAATACTATCAAAATCATGGGATACAGTATCTAAAATCTGAGACAATGTGAGTAAAAATTTGGGAAATACAGATATTTGCTTTCTCATGCATTTTCAAGTGAGGAACTGTGAATTGTTAAAAACATAAACCCCACACACAACCCTCAATAGATGATACTAGAAAAAATCAAGTTACAGACAAGCAGGATATGTAGTGAAATAATTTTACCTTCTAGATGCAAGACTCCAGCTCAGGAAGTCTCTAAAATACTGTTTTTTAAAAGCAGACAAAGTATAAAAAGGAGTGATTGCTTTAATAAGTGCCTTAGTGTTACTCTTCTAAGCACTTGTTACAGTCTGCTATTAGAAGATTATGTGTCTTAACTGGATATTTTGTTTTACCTACTGGATCCCCTCTGACATCTTCATGAGTATTTTTCTGTACGCTGAAGCATGCACCAAGCAGAAGGATGTTAAGTAAGGACACAAACACACATACATTATCTTTTCCTAATTAAAAGCTATGCAGACACTCAGAAACACTCCTGAGAGATCCTGCAATGTTTGTACTAGGTGTAAATTACTCCCAAACAATTGTCAGTACATGCCTACTTACTCATGACTCCACATGCATGTTTTCAATAGCTAATATATCACTTTCCAAATATTTCCAAATATTTGGAAAGTTACCTTGATATAAGAAAGTGCATCAAACATTTCTTCAATTTGCTCTGAAGACTGAACAGCAGAAGAGACTGGATGTGAAGAATTCAAGGAATCCTTCGTCATAGCCTTGAAAATTAAATTAAGGAAATCTTCATCCTAGAAGCAAAACATTTATAAGTGTTCATAAGAAGCTAGAACATAAATGGTAAGCGGAACAGTAAAAGTTGATTTGCTCTTCCATTGGTCTAACATGCCAATGCTTGCCTTCCTGCCAATGGAGGCAGCAAAAGAATTATTAGAGTAGCATTTATAAAATCTCCTTTTTCCCTGCCACATTTTAGCAGTGGAATCTCAGTCTTGAGTTTGCGTCATTATCCAGACCCTTAAGCTCCTGTCTCAGAGAAATGCATCATTGTCACTAGAGAAAACAAATGTACCTACTAAGTAAGTACGTGCCTAATTTCAGATTTGGCTCACCAATGTTTTCAGTTCATTTACAGCAAGTAAGAAATACAACAACATGGCTTCTTTAGTATGCTTTAAGCATGAAGTCTATGGAAATAACTCACTACAGTGATGTTTGTGTGAATGTAAACACTACCTTATCCTAGTACCAAAGTCTCTTCCTTCTTTTCTTCTAGAATGAAGATGTTTGAATTTAATACGTTGTTACCAGAACAAGACAACCCCAAACACTGAAAAAAAGCTGATTGTACTGGTATTTGTCCATTTCATTTCATCAAGGCTTGAGCAAACAATCCTCTACACAGTTTCCCTATACAGTAGAGAGTTAAAAAAAAAAAAAGGTAGGACCTGTGTACGATACAATAAAAGTAACCTTTAAAGTTTAAAATTTCAAAGCTATTCTTGAATGAAGAAGTTCTGTGTGATTTATTTTTTTTTTACCAAAACACATTTTGGCACCACCAAGTGGTGAAACGAGATGTTGGTGAAGGGACCTTTTCAGGCACCTTTCAGAATGAAGTATTTAAGTGTTGCATGTGTTAAACATTAAACTACTTTTGTGTCCCCGCACCACATATGCACCCACCAAGCAGAATGGCTATACAAACATACTTTCAGTGGCTATCAAACTCAACAACCAAGCTAGGCCACATGAAAAAACTTTTTAAACATCCAGCTCCAAGTAAGAATTCTACTGAACAAAGTTAGCAATCCAAGTTTCTTAATGCAGTAACTAGGGTGAACTTAGAACCCAAAACTCACACTAAGTCAGAATGCTGAGAAGAACACAATCCAGCAAGCAGGAAACAGTCAGTACGCATTAGGTTTTTAATCCCATGACTAATGCCAACCACATAAACACTCCTGGAAGCTGGTTCCAGAGCCCAGGTATTTCCTCTCCTAGGAGATACCTTTACCCAGAATGCAAAATTAGTCTCTCCATTGCCCCCTCCATTTAGTTCCACCAATCTCTGTTTCTCTGCCTGCATTCAGTGACAGGGATGCTTTACAGCACTAGCTGGTATCCCTTCCTTGGAGAGGAAAGATCAAATTTGAATCCTTCATGTTTTCCAGAGTCTGAAAAGCTAGGTCACTTAGTACCTCAGTGAGTTTTTAAATGATCCTTAAGTTATTATATCAAAAAGATTCAGCCATATGTATAAACCTGTGGAAGCAATGCGTTGTACTATTAGTGTAACTCAATGCTACCAGAATCTATGGGGTGGTACCATATGATACTTTTATACCAGGTCCCCTGATTTGTGAATTCCAAACAGATTCAGACACCAGTAAGTACCACAATGCTGGAAAGACAGAAGTTACTCCAGGCATATTTAGTAACCTAAAGCTCTGGTACTTCCTAAGTCTACTAGAAAAGTAGAGGCAGACAAACTTGGTCAACAACATGCCTGGACTGTATAAAGACTTTAATTTGATAAATAGACTTTTTAACACCTGCTGTTTTGCACAGAATGTTTTAACTTACACAAACACAAAGACTGAATGTAGACTACCACCAAAACAAAATAAAAAAGCCAAACCACAAAACCAATGTACCCTCCCCAAAGCCCCCCCAAAATCTCTTCCAATATAATGGAAGTGCCAAAGCAGAGGAGATATAGTATAATCTCAATGGTGCCCAAAGTGAATTTCAATAAAAGTTTGTAAGTATCAGTCCTTTATGGCCAGCATTAAAAAACAGATCATAGCAAAGGTACAGTAAGTGTAGTTAGAGAAAGTACTTACTGAATGTAATTCTGGAAAAATCTCCTCCATGGCAAAGTACTCCATTAAAGTGGCAAATCCCTCATTCAGCCAGAGATCGTTCCACCATTCCATAGTTACTAGATTGCCAAACCACTATGAAAGACCAAAAACGTTATTCTTTTTCAAAAATAAAATCAAATAAGTGCAATAACACTCCATCCATCTTCAGCTTTAACTTGTGGTAAAATCGAGTTCAGTCAAAACCATGGTAATGCTTTTGCATGAACTGCTCCCTAAGTGTGTCATGACAGTTGCACTCTGCCTGTTGTACTGCAGAAAATACACCTGCAGGTATCCTGAATAGATACAATGCACAGTGAGGGCAGGGGTGAATTTAAAGATGGAACTGCATTTAAAAAAAAAAAAAAAAAGAACCCACCACATTTAAACAATGACCTCTCCAATCTAGTACCTGATGGGCAAGCTCATGTGCTATCACTGCAGTTATTAACTTTTTATCCATTGCTGAAGAAGTATTACTGTCAAACAAGAGTGTTGTTTCTCGGAAGGTGATCAAGCCCCAGTTTTCCATTGCACCAGACTGAAAATCAGGAATTGCTACCAGATCTGGAAAAGATTTGAAAGAAGCTTCTGAAACTGCTAGTTAAAGCAATTCTGTATTTCAAGTCTACCTTTTCTATTATATAATCCCTAAACCTCTCATTATTTAAATCCTGCAGTGTGGACATGTGCTTACAGCTAAAGCATACAAGCCCCATAGATTTATAACCATGCTTCCCTAGTGGTACTCTTACACAAACAACTTAAAGCACTACACAGACACTGCCTATAGACCTTGCATGCTCACAAGTAACAAGGAAATGAGGCTGCCCCTACTGAAAGTAGTCTTAGAAGACTGCATTTCATTATCTTTCCAGTCAAACTAACACATGCAGAGAAATCAGGCTGCATATTTTGCACTGGTGAACACGGTTCACAGATTGAGAATTCTGTATCTCTATAGCAAGGCACATCATGTTAAATTTACACCAAATTATTTCCTTGATGTTATGTACAAGTATAAGCAATCCGGTGTCAAAAGCTCACAAAAATTTTGCACCTTGGCAATCACTTAATACTCATACTCAGTCAAACATTTAATGATTTTTTTTCAGTAATTTTGGGGGAACCTTATTTCGTGGGTGTTTTATGCTTTTTTTTTTTAAGCACACCTTTTCAAAATGAAAGTTCCCCTGCATTTCTCAGAATTGATAAGGGCTTCTTCTGTTTAAAAAAGTTCAAAGAACTTACCTAATTTTTCAAGAGGGTAGTTCATTAAAAAGTATTTTTGATAAAATTCCAGAAGTTTCACTGCTGTGTTTAGGGCATACCCAACCTGGTTTACATGCTGTGGTATGGCATAGACAGATACCTAGTCCAAACAGAGAAGAGATTTTGAAATGTACAGCTACAAACGTTTTAGAAGTAAAAAAAAGGAGCTGGCAAAAGTTCCTCAAACAGAGAGGACATTGTTTTGGTAGTACGTACATAAGTTACAAACACTAGTTATGATGCTGTCAATAAAGAGTTAATTTTTTTGCTGGAGCTTATTCACTAGTCAAAATACAGACAGACTATCCAATTGACCAATGTATATACAGGAACAATTCAAGGCTAATACCTTAAAGGAAGGTATTCCAGAAGGGTCTACATGAACAGAAATTGACCTATTTCCTTTTTCACTCCCTGATGAGTTATTAAGTGACCCTCCCTGCATACCTTGATTAATCTATAAGTTTAGGCTATCAGTGTGATAACATGAGTATCACTTGCAAGACATTCTCTCAAGAAAATAATAATTGGCATGAAGGTCATCCATTTCCGCATCTAAGGAACAGCCATATTAGATACGATTCTAGAAGCATTCATAAAAACTGAGAGGTTACAGTCTCTGTCTAGTCACGTTGAAGTGGCTGTATCAAGAAAATAACTTTAATTAGGTGACAGGTTGATCCAGGTTTAGGACACCCTTTCATACACAAACACAAAATACGTTGAGACTAATTTTCCTGTTCTATTTTAAAAAAAAAAAAAGTGCCTCTTACTATGCTACAAATCAGTAAAAAAAATGACGTTTCAAGTAGATGGATAGGGTGACCTTTTAATTTTTGAGTTTGAACCAAGCACATACAAGTAAGGATCTATCTTGTCTAGTGTTCCTGAAGTACAGCAGTATTATCAGTCGCAAATTCTAAGTTCAAAGAGAAAACATAAAAGCCCCCTAGGATCTTCCGGGATTTAGAAAAGTCTCATTGCATTATGAACACAAAGCAACTTTACTTCAACTAGAAGTTATCTTATAACATTCATGACAATAAACTTATTCTCTGTGAACTGGTTAGCTCAAAGTTTTTGAATCTCCCAGCCACAAATTGCTGGAAGCATTCTGAGAACATGTTTTGTGGAAAACATCATTATATGTTTCCTTCTTACAGTCTCCCTTGGCTTACTAGACACTGTTGGCAACAGCCCATTAGCTAGACTCTTATGATTTGTCTCTTTAAGCTGGCAAGTACTCTTATACCTTACTAGATGCCTTGTGTTTCATGCCTTCTAAAGGCCTGCTGGACTTCCCTGGGTAGGCCAAATCTTGCTTGGTCATCAGAATGAAGGAGAAGCACAGTTACGAACCACTTCAGCACTCAGCCTTGTCTTCTCCGACATGCCTCTGCCATAAAACACTTCTGAAGTACTGACAATCTACGCAAGTTAGTCTCACTATTATGAACAAAGCAAAGCACACCACGTAGATACTTGTTTCAGGCCCTCTGCAAACACGAAACATTTAGTATACTGATCAGTTTTCTGCCTGGTAAAGAACTGGCTACATGGTTTTACCAGAATTCAGTTCAAATACAGACCTGAACAGTAGCCACAAGGGGGGAAAAAAAAAGGATTTAGTAGTATAACTTTTCAGGTTAGACCAAACAGTCTGTCCTATTCAGCTATAATTAGAAATACTTGCTCAAGTCAGAATCAAAGTTTATTGACCAGCATCTTTACTTGTGTGTACTGGATTAAAGAGAGGGCTGCTTCTGCAGTGCTACTAGCACTACTACCTCTGGCTCTCTCTAGGTAGGTACTGGCACTTCCAACATTTCACCACAAAGGGGCAGTTCCTGCTAGAGAGTCATGAAAATCATTGCTTACATGAAATTCCTGCACCTCCTAAAATTAGATTAAGCAGCATCTCCTAATATGACCATGCTTTTTCTTTAGTTACTTTAATGGCACAGACTGTAGGCACTGCACACTGACCCTGCAGACCATATCACCACAATGGACAAAGATCAAACAGGACCAACGAATTTTTGGAACCTTTGGAATAACAAAAACCCCGCAATGAAAGAATTGTATTCAAGTGACTAAATGCAGACTTAAAGTTAGTCTAAACTTGCTTTACTGCAGGGCATGTTTTTTTTTTAGGTAGATTATCTTTGCAGGTATAGAACATATTTGCAGCACTGCTTGAAATAGTATGTAGACTTCCCTGGGAACTGTACTGTTTCTGTAAATCATCTGAAAAACTCTTGGTTTGCATGACAATACTCCCTTACAGATGAATCATTAAACTAAAAGTTTAAAGCTTCCAGCTCTGAAAGCTCTTCAGAATTTTAGATTTTGTACATTTCCATTGTTAACAACACCTGGTGCTGAGTCCCTTGGTGTAAAAGTCTTCTCCAACTGCTCAAAGCCCTGAAGTGATTCCAACCTATAGCATATGGCTTTTGTCCTCTACCTATAATGAGTATAATAAAGCCAAATAAATAAATAAATTTAAAAGAGACCAAGTTTGCTTCTTGTTTTGGGGATTTTTTTGTTTTGTTTTGGTTGGTTTGGGAGGGGTGAAGGAGAACTTAAAGTGGAAAAAAACATACCAGACTCCCATTAGTTTCCCTAGTGATGTTTTCCAAGTCTGCAACAACAAAGGCTACTAGGTAGGTGCTCATCTTCAAACTCACAAAAAACTCATCTTGAACAATTCCATCTGTCACAGGAGTAGTGGCTTTCTGCAGGAGAAAGGAAAACGTCATTATTGATGCAGACAAAAGAACACTAAGACATGCAAGGAATCAATGTTAAATCAAAGAATTACTTCATGCTAGGAACATTCTATAAGCAAACCTGCAAAATATCTTTATATTTTGATTACGTTTCAGTGGCATATATGATACTCACAAACTACTCATGATGTAACAAAACTTAAGGAGACATGGAACATTTAAGCCTATATACCCAAGGAAGCTTTTATTATGCAGTATTACCAGACAATTGCATTGCTGGAGAAACCGTTAAACCACCAGTATAATCCAAAGTCAACATAAAGCCTAGCATTAATTCAAGAGAGCTTTACGCCAAATCAGAGACACAGCTCAGCATAGCCTACTAAAAATATTGGTATTGCATGAGTTAAACACCGGTCTCGTCACAGAAGCCTCTTCAAAACTTGGTAACCAGACATACTAATTATTTTAGAACAACAGAACAAAAAATCCCTCACACACCCTCTTACAAATGAAAAGATATTACCTTTAAAAAAGTGAAGAAAACCTAAGGTTTCAGTTCGTTCAAAGCAAAAGTACACACAGCTTAAACACGCTCTGCCAAAAGTAACTGTTTGCTCAGTCTTCTGAAGTAAGATAACATGGTGTATCTAAAATTACTTTTACTGCAGAAGTTTTTCTTAATATTAGTCCTGGAAAAGCATGCTGTATGCTTAAAAGTACTTTTCTGTATAGTCCTTCACAAATGTACATTACATAAATGATAAAGCAAAATGTTTAAAACCACTGTAGTGCAGAATAGTAAAGGTCTGGAGACAGGGATGGCAGTTCCTGTGCCTTCTGAAGCTTCATAAATAAGTTTGTTTCCAGAAACCACAATCATTTAAAAAACAACAATAATCTTAATTTTAGACAAGATTATTTCAAACCAAACAATGATTTAACATTTAACTGCCACTGAAAATTTAACGTCAGTCTTAAAGAGGAACAGATTTTTAAGCCTGAAGATATAGTCAATATAATCGAGTCTGACCACTGCATATGAACAGAATGGCATTGTTGAATTCCTTCAGCAAATTAATAAATTTCTGCCTTTACTACAGCTTCATTTTCACAAAGAGGTGACACACTGTGGCTGCAGATAAACCTGCAATAACTGCATAACTGATTCAAAAATCAGTTATCCTCATTTAAAAACAAACAAACAAACAAAACCACAAAACAAAACACCACAAGCCCAAAACACGCACAGTTTATTTCTAGCCTTAATGCGTGACAGCCACTATATATTGCCACATTAGTGATGTACATACTAGTTGGGAAGGCCTGCTTCTGAGACCTCTTGCTCATGTACGTTTTTATAAAAAACATGAAGTTCACATTTAACTTTCACATCTATAAACTAAAAAGTCTCTCCATTCAGCACAGCTTGTTACCAAAACCTGCAGTTATTACAGAAGAATCTGTATCACTTTTTTTCCAAATAGGGATTTGTTTAAGTGTTTATTTTCAGAAGCAAGCCTGTCCTAGTAACGATTTCACCAATGCAATATAAGTCTATACAACATGATCCTCATTCAATTTTCACATTTCCTTCTTTATGTGTACAAGAATCAACTCACTAGCCTGTACTTATTGTATTGGGAGCCCATACTACCTAACAGAATACCTTATCCAGGCTAAGTCTAAAATGTAAGAATTCAACATGTGCTAGAGCACTTGTGAGATCAGGGAAAAAAACATGAAATAAATCATAAAAACATGCCAACTAAAAGAAGCTCTGCATATAAAAATGGGTACCATTACAAGAGAACTCCCTGATACAAGAAATGCTGTTGAGGTAGCATACTATTTCAGAGAAACTCATGCCTAATTTCTTTATTTGTACAGTCACAAAAATAAGGATTTATTGTAATGCAAATTATCTTGACAAACTATAAAACCCAAAGGAACCACTTCTGAACCCATTAACAGACTGCATGTCTGGATCTCATACAACAACAAAAGAGGAATTACACAGTATCAAATTATCAGGGCATAAATTTGAGGGACAAAATGAAAGAAAATAATATTGTTTGCAGTATAAACACAAATATCTTGGAGATATTATCCATTAGCAAAACCATCAATTCACTTGGTTGGTATTTTCTTATACCTTCTTGATAAATTCTATTTAAACCTGATCTGTTCTTTTCACACAAGAACTCGCATTTGATCCCCAGCCCTAAACATACTATTTCATTGCTTTTAATATCTTTTTTTTTTAATATATATTATCTTTGTTTTACTTCTGGAAGCTTTCTCAAATCTTTATCCATCATACAGATGTTGTAACAGCCAAGTTTCAAAACAGAGATGGAACCAACAGAAGAAAATGCAGATGAAATTTTCGATATGCTCTTCAACACATACATGCTCAGTAAATGTTACAAAGAGACAAAAAGCGGATGAACAGGTAGTTCAATGAAAAGGGTCTGATACTAAGAACAATTGCAGCAAGACAGAGAAGGTCGGTTAAAAAGCAGAGAATCAGATGACAGAAAAGCCTAACAAGATGTGAAGGAAGGAGAATTCTCAGCCTGAAGGAAGCACAGGACTTCTGGCAATGACAGTATGCAAGGCAGAAGAGGAAGAGGCAGATCTGAAGGTAATTCAAATGGTATGACAAGCATTAGTGGGAATCAAGACACCATAAAGAGAGGCATGATATAATTTAAAGGGGAACTAATGATGCAGGAGTGGCACAAGTCATTGGAAGAACAATTCTATGTAGATAAAGATGGGTAGGGAAAAGACGGTTTTTCTATGCAGTACAGGAACAGCCAAACAGTATATATCTGATGTGATCAATAGGGAAAATTCATAACACCAATATTAAGATGATATAAATTTGCAATACCAACCCATTTTTCACTGCAAGTAGAATAGGTACATGGTCACATCTCCCAAATGTTGATTGTTCAAATGGCTCCTACCTCCTTGAAAAATGAGCAATGCAATGAATGCTACTCTGAAGCAAGAAAGGCTAGAAACTTAAATGTAAATGGGTCCTGAAGTAAGGAGGAAGAAAGAGATGCATTAATGACCATACAGTAAGGCAGATCATCAGAATATCTTCTCCATGTGGACGATTCCTCATCATGCACACTCATCAAGTACACAACATTAGTAACCACAGACAGCACCAAAGGAGCTGCCGGATGCTTTGTGACAGCACTCATAGTTGAGCAGGAACAGATGGGATGGGGACCAGCTTCTTCCTAAGCACAGAACGCCACAGGCACATGTTTTGAAGAACTGCCAATGCAAGGCAGAAGTTATGGGAGGATGCAAGACTAAGGCAAGTAACAACCTGTCTTTTCTAGATTTAATTCACATGTCCTGAGGTGTGACAGTCAGCTATTTCCAGACTAATTAGAGGAAGGTTCCCTGGCAACAAATAATAAATCACAAGAAATACATGGTTGCCCTTTCAGGCACGTTGGTTGGACCAGTTAAGTCACAATTCTTGACAACACAGAGCTTGAGCTCCAAGTAGCTTCCCTGCAGATTCTCTCAGGAAGGCCGAAAAGCCTGCTCATATCTAATGACACACTGTTCACTTTATCAAGTCATTCACTTGCATAGTTCACAGGAAGGCACAATCTGAAATCTCAGTCTTGCTCAATGCCATAAACACATGCAGCAGTTTGCCAGATGACTACTTCCTGTCCATGCAAAGTTGCATAAACACCTTGCACAAAAGACATGAAATCTGAGTGAAAACACCAGAAAAAGTAAGGAAGGTGATGGAGGGGCTAGATTAAATGACTCAACAAAGCATTTACTGAAGAAGACAGCTTGGAGGTGCTGCACAACCATATATGCTAGGAAAAAAACAATGGAGGTAGATATGCACGCTTGCTACAGTGAGGGCTCTTGCTTATTTTTCTGAGAAGTTTATTCCCACAATGGGCATTAGAATCATAGATCAAACAGAATATCCTTTCTCATCTTCTTTATAATGATGTCATCAGAGATAAGCAAGAGAATATACAGAATATACCAGGATTAGGGTAGCAGTAAGCATTCTGTGGTAGTGTGGTGCAATAGAAGAGCTGAAAACAAAAATACTCTTGGTCTTTCAGAGAACACATCAGCATCTTTCAAACTACCCATAATCTGTGGAAGGTGCACCGAAGAATAGGACAGACTTCTAGCAACTATGTGCAATTAGCTCAGCAATGTCTGCTGCATGCATACAGCAATGGTAAACCATAGTTTACTTTTTGTACATGAAGAACTATGGAAGCTCCGGAAAGCTCCCTTAGCCACTTGTCCAACTCCTAGCAGAGGAAAGTGACTGAACACCCTTTCTTGTTTACATAAAACAGGAGAATTGTCCAGCAAAGTCTGTTTCTTTTTTCAATGATGAAAAGAGCGGCAAATAGAGTGCTCTTAGTCCTGGACGTAAACTAAAGTGCTGCAATCCTGTTAAAGTAATGGTTGAGAATCACCGTAAATCCAGGAATGTAAACATTCATGTACCGTGAAAAAGACATTTCACAAGTTTGCAGTTTTCAAAACCCGGGTAGCTACATCAGCATGTGAGCTTTTGACAGCCTTCTGAAACCCAAACTGCATGGTGTACACGTGTGTCCCACCAACACCAAAGGTGTAAATTTTTTCATCACTGGTTAGATCAAAGTCAATATTAATGAATTTCTGTTGGGTGATAAATGGTGATGATATTTTGATGAGACAGGACCTAGTTCAGACACTGACTACGTAATTCTAGTCTTGCTGGTCTGTCTAAATGAATTAGGCTTCTATAAAGGTATCTCCAAAGGCTTAATGGCATAAAACATCACCATAAAATTCAGATATGTTCTTACAAGATTTTGCCTGAAATGATCTAGCTGAAGGAATTTCAGATCCCTCATTCATATTCTGGGGTTGACTCTGTATTCATCCTCTACTTCCCCTCCTTTAGTCTCCAAAGCACATCCTTCAAGATCAGGCTTATCTTTCACAGAGAATGCTGCTAGTCACAAAAATTACTGATAAAGATATTCCAGTATTCTGCACATGTGTAGTATCAGCAAACATACAAAACTCAAAAGCAAATCTTAAGGGCTCTTGAGACTGATGTAGCCAACACCAAAACTCCTGCAAAATAACTATTCCTTTAAATTCAACAGGAATCCCTCCCATAGCTATTCAACTGTCCCTACAATAACAACCTACACTGTGCAATGAATTTCACAGTATTTTTCTCTACAAAGTTACTTAGTTCAAGTTTTTGATGACAAGAAAGTTGTTTTATTATAAAGTCATACAGTTTATAACTTACCCACTCAAGTCAATCCCCAGACACTAATGCAACAAAAACACAATGCGAAGCACTTAAACCGATTACATATGCAGCAGCTTTACTTAAATTCCTCTACAAAAGCAGGTACCTTTGGCATATTTGACAGAGTGGAAAGTTTCTCATCTCTTTCGATCTTGATTAAAAAAGTAGCTTTAAACGCTGGTTCATCAAAGCATGGAAAAGCAGACCTTGCAGCCAGAGGTTCAAACTGAGTTGCTGCAAACCACCTAATGGGAAGAGTAGAGAAGAGCAAATTAAGAATTATGAAAAGGATAAATGTCAGTTTATTTATGACAGAACAGCCATTTTCCCTCCAAATCTTGCAACAGCTTGTTATCGGAGAAGATTTCTGAATGGTAGATGACAGGGTTAGTCCAGTCAGAATAAATGTTTTTTAAAAACCCCAAAAATTTATTTATTTGAGGACCAATCTGCTTAGCTGTTTTTTGCTATCTTAGCAAAGAACACACCTGGAATAACACAATTACAGAACTATCACCCAGATATAAGCCAGCCAGTTTCCAGAAAGAGGGAACAAAAAGGAGACTGAAAAATTAAATTACTGAGCATTCCCACTAAATTAAAAGTTTTGCAACCTCAGCAGCAGATGGGACTACAAGGAAGCTTCTTCATCTAATTGTCATGCTTCCTCCTCCAGATGCTCCCATGGTTCATTTAATTGTATGCCTGCTCCCTTTTGCTGGCTATTAGATGGATTCTGTGCAAGCTCATATACTGTCTTGTCTAATCCAACAGCTAGTCATACCACAAGAGAACTTCTCAAACGTTTAAATTCCTTCTCCAGTATTTTGATTCTAACTAGCTGCAGAAATTACACCTTTTCCTAGAGAGCATCTCTGACTTGTATTCTGCTCCTGCAAGACAATCCTGGGAGCTCAACAGTAAGTTTGCAAATTTAGGTCTTATATTTACTGGAGCTAAACAGTGGAGAGAACAGTGGTTCACATTACTTTTTTCTTTTGTTTGTGGTTTTGTGGTGTTTTTTTTTTTAAACCTACTGCTGAGCTACCCACAACTTTTGGGGGGCTTTCTTTTCTTCTGCACCATGACTCCAACGTTTTTCGACCTACAACTTTTCTGAGGCGGCACACTGCTGACAATTCATAAGATTCATCTCCATGCCTGCTTTCAGCTTCTTACTATTCTCTTCCCCCTCCCCAACAATCTTGAAGCTGGTGCAGGAAGTTTCTTTTTCTTTTTTTTTTTCTTTCACCCCAAGGTTTTGCAGAAGAAAAACAAACAACAAAGAACCATTCTGAAAAAAAATAGAAATAAGGCCCAACTTTTTTATATAAATATATATATACACACAACTGACAACTGTGTTATTTTGCCATTTGATAATTTCAATGTTTTTGTGGCACTATAAAAAATCTTCAAAATAAAATAAAACTAAACTAGAAGAAAAGACATGTTCTTGCAAAAGCAGCTTGATACCTTGAGTTTTATACAGGAAATGCAATAACAATACAGGTTGTCAAAGTAGCCTGCATTTGTAAAACCACTGACATTAAGCAGAGACAAAGGCCCTGGAAAAAGAAGAGGCAGACAAGGTAATGGAAATTATGACATCAGCAAAGAGTTATCTGAAAAGGATTTACTGAAAAACATACAAGCTAAAGCATGTGCTACATCCTGTTCTTGCAAAAAAGCAGGCAGCACTGGACTGAAAGGGGACGAAAACTCAAGAACTTACTGACAGATCACCTTTTTCCTCTGTGAACACTTAAACATTCTCTTTCTACTACAGTAAATACAAGGAGAAAACAAAACTTCAGCTACATCAGAATAGGAAAAACATGGAAATTCAAAAAGAGGCTAATCATTCAAGCAATTTTTGCCTTGTACACTTACTGTATTTTTACTCCTACTTACTTCATGGTAATCAACGTCTTTAATGTTTGTGATAAGCTACTTTGCTGTATTTAATTTCACCTTGAGGTTATGTTCTTCTGATGCAATCTACACCCTTTGTGACTCTTTATTACCCAACACATCCCTCAACAGAGACAACTTGTGGTATTTTTGTTACAATGACGGAATTCTGAAGCCTATCAGCAGTTTCTCAAGTGGCAACAGATTCTCTCTAATGATCATGCATACACTATAACATTTTAGTATATGCTCAGGAACAGCCTTTTCATAAGAGGCTTATCAACAGCACTTCAACTGGGGGATCTGAACAGCCATCTACATTTGCACCTTACTAAAACACACCCACCTTCACCAGAGAGGCAGACAAACTGAAACAGATCAGCAATCCTTTAACCCAAATTTATTTCTTAAAATTCTTGATTTCTTAAAGCAAGCCCCTTTGACTACCTTACATAAGGACCAACACCAACTCATGGGAGTAAAGAGGAGAGAGTTCCTGCCTTATCTCAGTTGTTCACCAATTTAAAAACCCACTTAATGTTCCACAGTTCATTGGAATACACCATGTTTTGCATATATTTGAAAACTGTGAGTACACTTTAGAAAAACAAATGAGTTTTGGTTTAAACATCTGTTGTTAATGCTTAGAGGCCTGCTGAATCTGCAACAAAATATTCTGGGTTTTTGTTTAGAGAATAAATAGAAATACGTTTTTCTTAGGTTACGCAGCTTCCTAACACTTTATGAAATCATCTTTATGCTCAATATCTTGTTTTGTTTATTTTTTTTAGATGAGCTACCATTGAGGGACCTAAATAATTCAAACATTAGCAGTGTACAGTTATCATATTTCACTGCAGAGAGAAAAATTATGACTATGGTTGCCACACTTCTGTTTTATTCTTCAAGGAGTCTCTCTGAGATATGTTGCAACAGCTGATGAAGGTTCTTGTCTTAAGCAACTGAAAAACACCATCTCAGCACGATCCTCTTCCCAGGGAATATTTTCAAGTCTATATTGCCAATTTGTAAAAGGTTGGGTTAGTGCTGTCAATTGTAAGTTCTGCCTTCCCCTTTCAGGAAACAAAATCTACCTACTAATATTTTGGAAATTTCCATACAAGATCTCTGTTCTTGCAATGATTTGTTGATTTGTAACATTGATAACACTATTTTTCTTGCTTTTTCCTTCACATCCCATTTAACTTTTTTTTTTTTTAATCTTTAGATCTTAGCACTTCTTAGCACAAGCTGGTAAGTGTTTTATGTCTTTACTCTATTTAGCAGTTGTTTTGTGGACCCTTGTGAGAGACAGAACGCAGGAATTGTTTTGCTTCAGCCATTTTGTGTGTTGACGGCATGGGCAGGGTTATGACCTGCTCTTTAGAACAGCCATTTTGTGTGTCAACAGCACAAGAGAAAAACAACTCCTTAAAAGGAGAACTAGCTTAAGATAGGCTAACGGGTCATGAAAGAATGTGCACCCTGAAGTACCTGACCAATGGGAAAAGGGGACAGGACCTAACTACTAGAAATTCTGTAACTAGGTGTGCTCTTTTTGAGAGGCATCCAACTCAGCTGACTTGCTAATTTTGATCCAGAATAAACTTTAATCTTTGCTTTGAAGACTTTGTCCTCTCTACATTTTTATCCGTGAGTGTTTCTCACAATTTGGGGTCTTGTCTGGGATCAGCACCCCTGTTTTTGCGGGATGAGGCAGTGAGGATGGAGGGGCATGCCCTGCTGATTTTAGCAGTCTCCAACTTACTGCCTTGTTTTGTGGAGGGCAGCGGGTCCTATCTGGATGGAGGACTCTCAAAGCAAAGTGGGGAGAAAGGAAAAGTTGGTAAGGTGACAAAATTGAATTACATGTGGCAGCTGACAATTTCTGCGCACAGAACCCAGGTAAGAACATTGAGTGTTAAGTATTACTTGGGCGGCTGGGAAAGTCTGGGTAAGAAAATTGGTTGTTAAGTATTACCTGGGCTGGAGAGTGGGACTGAAAGTGTGTGAATGAGATGCAGGATGATCTGAGTGTGGAGCTCTTATAACTGTGATTCCGTTTCTCTGCAAGGAGACTGGCTGGTGAAGGGACGAAGTGAAAGGGTTCCAGGTGAGTGGAGTCCCACGGGAGACCTGTGAAGTGAGCGTGGAGCCCTTGTAACTGCAATTTTGCTTTTCCACGAGGAGAGGAAACCCTAACAGCTTCTCTGTGAGGATAAAGACCAGTAAAGGGGTGCTAAGTGAGCGGGATCTGCGCAGGTAATAGCGTCTCCGTGAGGAGAGAGACCAGTAAAGCGGTACTACATGGGTAGGATCTGTGGTTAGGGACCAGTAAGGGGCTGCCATGTCTGCAGGGGCTTCTCCGTGAGGAGAGAGAGACTGGTAAAGCACCGCCAAGTGAGCAGGTACTGTGCAGTTCGGCTTCTCTGTGAGGAGAGGCACCGGTAAAGGGGCGCTACATAGGTGGGATCCGCGGTTAAGGACCAGTAAAGCGGTGCCACGTGGGTGGGATTTGCGCAGTTTGGTTTCTCCGTGAGGAGAGGGACCACTAAAGGGGCGCCACGTGGGTGGGATCTGAGGTTAGGGACCAGTAAAAGGTGCCACGTGAGCGGGATTATTGCTTCTCTGTGAGGAGAGGGACTGGTGAAAGGGTGCCACGTGAGCGGGTTCCCCCGATAGGAACTGGTACCACGTGAGTGAGATCTGCGCAGGTAACGGTTTCTAAAGGGGCGCCACGTGGGTGGGATCTGCGCAGTTCGGTTTCTCTGTAAAGAGAGGGACTGGTAAAGGGGCATCACATGGGCGTGGGCTGTGCTGCTCTGCGAGAAGGAGCACCAGGGGGCAGAGTGAAAGGGTTCTAGGTGAACAGAGTCACGTGGGAAACTGAAATAATGGGAAATAGGCCTAGCAAAAGGGATTGGAGGATCTGGGTTAGAGCACTTCACCAGACAGTCATTTAGGGGTGATGCTTGGGAACTGGGGGCAGGGTTGCGCCCAGGGAAAAGATAAGAAAACCAGTTTTGAACAAGAAGAGGGATCTGAGGATCCTGGTTTGAGCATTCCACCTGACAGTCCTTTAGGGGTGATACTGGGGAATTGGGGGCAGGATTGCACCCAGGGAAAGGATAAGAAAAAGATGATACAATATTGTATGTTTGAATGGGTTAAAGAACCCATTAGATCTGACCCATTATATTGGCCAAAAATTGGGTTGACAGAATACTGGCTTTGTCAGGCTCTGAATTTATATGTGAATAATAAAGAGCCTGCGAGTCAAGAAGAGTGTGAATATGCTTTATGCTGGAGAGGGTTGCACCCTCTATTAATAGCAAAAGGTTTTGAGGAAAAGAAGGAAAGAAGAAAGGAAGAAAAATGGGAGCCTTTAGATTATTTACCACCTCCATATAACCCCAGGGCTGAGCCCCAGGAAAATGGGGAGGAAGGAGAAGATAGCATAGAAGAAGGGGAGGGACCTGTACAACTATCTGCCCCTGTATTTGACGAATTACGAAGACCCCGGGTCACAGAGCTGGAACAGATAAAAAAAGATGTCCAGAGTTTCCCTTTACCCCCTTCTAAAAGGGAATCCAGGGGAAACATGTTCCTGTTAAGAGAAGTGCCTATGCCAGGAATTCCAGGAGGTGTGGGGTTTGTGAATGTACCTCTAACCAGTACTGAGGTTAGGGAATTTAAAAAGGAAATGAAAAAGTTGTTGGAAGATCTTTTAGGTTTGTCAGAACAACTTGATCAGTTTTTGGGCCCCAATCTTTATACTTGGGATGAAATGCAGTTTATTTTAGGAGCCCTGTTTATGCCAGAGGGAAGACAAATGATTTGAGCTGCTGGGATTAGAATCTGGGACAGGGAAAATCCTCCTGATGTGCAGAGAGGAATTCGGGGGAGCAGAAATTCCCCACAGCAAGGCCTATTTGGGACCAGAACAATGTTGAAGGGAGAAATAGTATGTTTGATTTTCGAAGATCATCAGGGGGATAAGGGAGGCTGCTCCAAAGGGACAGAATTTTGATAAGGCATTTGAGAGTAAACAACAGAAGGATGAACCCCCTACAGATTGGTTGGAAAGATTGAGGAAAAACATGCAACAGTACTCAGGAATAGATCCTGGGAGTGATGCAGGGCGAAAGCTACTGAAAGCCAATTTTGTTACAAAGGCCTGACCTGATATAAAGAAAAAGTTGGAGGATGGGCATGACCGGATTTTAAGTGATTTGTTGCTGGAGGCCCAAAAGGTGTATGTTAGAACAGATGATGAGAAACAACAAGCTAAAGCCAAATTGATGGTGGCTACAGTGGAGCAGGTGATGAAGCGGCAACCGGAGAAAGGGAAGGAAAATGAGAGGTTACCAAGCTGTGGGAAGGTAGGGGGGGCACCTATGGACCCAGCAAGGGCGAAGAGAGATCCCACCCAGGTGGCAAGTTGGCCCCAAGAGACGCTTTTATGGTGGAAGGGAGGGACATTTCAGAAGGGAATGTCCAAAGAGACAGAAGGAGGAATATGTTTTTTTAGTAGATTCAGGTACTGAGAGGTCAAGTATAATACAAACCCCACAAGGGTATGAGACAGGGAGACTTACAACTAAAGTGACTGGAGTAAAAGGGGAAGGGTTCTCAGTCCCTGTTGGTGAACAAGTAATGATTCAGGGGAATAACGAAGAAGTTATGGCCAACTTGGTAGTGACACCAGAGGCGGGAGTGAACCTATTGGGGAGAGATTTACAAATTCCATTAGGGATTGGAGTAGTTCCAAAGGATAATAAAATGGTGGTACAGCCATTTAAATTAACGGTGAAGGATGCAAAAGAGATTGGCTCAGTGGTTTGGGTAGCGGATGGCAATAGAGGGGGGCTAATATACCCCCTTTTAGAGTAGAATTAAAAAAAGAAAGTCAACCTGCATGTGTGAAGCAATACCCTATATCTTTGGAAGGGAGGAAAGGGCTTCAACCTGTGATTGAGGGATTGTTAAAACTGTCTTTTAGAACCTTTTAGAATCATGCATGTCCCCCAACAATACACCTATTTTGCCAGTAAGAAAATCAGATGGGGGTTGGAGGTTAGTACAGGATTTGAGGGAGCTGAACAAGATTGTTCAGACGCATCACCCAGTCGTGCCCAATCCTTATACATTAAGCAAAATACCTCACAATCAAGAGCATGGTAGACCTCAAAGATGCCTTTTGGACCTGCCCTTTAGCAGTGGAAAGTTGAGATATGTTTGCTTTTGAGTGGGATGACCCTGTAACAGGAAGAAAGCAACTGTTCCGTTGGACTGCTTTACCACAAGGATTTACAGAATCACCCAATCTTTTCGGACAAGTATTGGAACAAATTCTTGAGCAGATTATCTTTTCACCAGGGATCCAACTGCTTCAGTATGTGGACGATTTGTTAATATCTGGTAAAAATGAAATGGAAGTTCGGTCTGCCACCATTAAGTTATTAAACTTTTTAGGAGAAAAGGGGTTCCGGGTATCAAAAACTAAGTTGCAGTTTGTAGAGAAAGAAGTAAAGTATTTGAGACATTTGATCAGCAAAGGGAAGAGAAGAATAAACCCGGAACGAATTTCTGGTATTGTAGCAGTTACTCTCCCGAAGAGTAAGAAAGAAATAAGGAAGTTCTTAGGTCTTCTTGGATACTGTAGGCTATGGATTGAAAGTTTTAGCCAATGTGTTAAATTTTCATATGAGAAATTGCAAGAGGAGACAGAGAAGCCTGAATGGACACAAAAGGAGCAGCAGCAATTTGAACAACTGAAAGAAAAACTAATACAGGCACCTGTGCTGTCTCTTACCTCCTTGGAAAAACCATTCCACCTGTATGTAAATGTTGAGAATGGTATAGCTTATGCGGTGTTGGCCCAAATATGGGGGGGGG